>NW_028186501.1:5312706-5329279 GCF_003343005.1 Rhea americana | reverse complement strand
GCCGCGCTGCCGGCGCTTCGTGCTTTTGCGAGTGCAAAACGCCTCCCGGGCGAGCCGCAGGCGCRTGAGCTCCCGCCGGCGCGGCGAAACTCCCCGCGAGCCGGCGTTTCAGGCGGTCCCGGCCTCGTCCGCCCCCGCTCGCTGCGGCTGCCGAAGCCGCGCGCTGGCGGGAAAGCGCTTCCTGAGCTGCCTGACCAAAGCAAAAAACTAATGCAAGCGAGCAGCCCGTGCTGTGCGGGGGSCGGCCGGCGCGCTGAACTGTGTCGGTGCCTGCCCTCGCTCGAGAGCGGTGAGCGGCAGCCGCGACCCCGCAGAACGGCGGGATGGGCTTTCTGAGGGCAGGCGGATGCAAGGTAAGTCGGGTTAGGGATGCAAAACCCCGTGCAAATGGGAAGCGGCGGTCTGCGTGGCCTCCCAATACCCAGGTATTCGTACGGCGCAAACAGGCGCCTCGGATCAGTCGGAGCCTTTGCAGGCGCCCGCCGGGCTGGCTGAGGCCGGCGCGCTCGTAGCATGCGCGGCGCCGCGGCAGCGAGCGTTTGCAGCAGGCGCCGGGCCAGGGGCACGGTGGCCCGGGAACCAGCGGCGACGGGGCTTCGCCTTGCCCCAGGAGCTGCCGTCCRGGGCGGGGAAAGAAGGGAATAAAACACAGCCCCCCCCCCCAATTGCTAAATTGCCCCGGGCAGGTGACACATTCAGAGCCCTGGCGTCAAATCCTGCRTTGCCGCCCGCGTTGCAATAAAAAACCCACCTGGGTAATTAGAGAAACCCCCCCCCCCGCTCCCACTCCCGTCTCCCCCCCGGCTGGAGAGGTGGCAGCCGGCGGCGGCGTGCCGTGTCCCGCCGCGGGGTCCCCCCGGGACGCCGGCCGGCATCCCGCCCGCAGAGCCGGGCGCGCGGCTCGCCCGCCCAGAGCCTCTCTGCCCCGGGGAGTTGCAATTCCTCGTGGAGCTCTGCAAAAACCTTCCTAGCTGGTCAGCTGTGCACAGAAACRCTTGTTYATTTATTTTATTTTAATTAATTTTATCTTTTTCATCCGGATCCTCAGCTCAGCGGCAAGCGTGGCGTGAGAGCTTTGCAGAGAGGCCGGGCACGAGCGGCTCCGCTGCTGCTGGAAGCGCTGGCGCCGAAGATGAGGACCGTGGGTGGCTCCTAGGCCCCGTTCGGGGCTTTGCTGCTTTTGCTTCCAGCTAGGAAGCAGGTTCTGGCTTTTCCAGCCGGCCGGAGATGCGGCYGCTTCCCCGCCCAGGTAAATCGGGAGGAAGGCGACGTCCGGATGGGACGGTCCAGAGCCGGTGTCCTGGATGCTGGGAAGGAAAAGGGAAGAGAAGATGGAGGAAATAACTCATTTTCTCCTTTCTCCTTATTTCTTCTTGCTTTGCCAAAATCTGAGGAAACTGGCCCCGAGGCTGTTTTCTCCCAGGAAAAGCTGTGCTTTTGCACTATCGTCTCACCCTAATGACTCCCGCCTGCCACCGCCTCGGTGGCCTCATCCTCGCCGTGTTTATTTCCTCTGTAAAATCCCCCTCCCCCCTTTAAAAAGGGGAGATCCCAAACGCACCAAATCAAGGCTTCTTTTGGGGTATCCTGGGCCACGCAGTCCGGCTAGAAAACCCCCAAAGCGAGAGGCAAAGCACGCCRCTGGCGAAGGCTTTTCCCGGAGAGGCCGCCCTGCTTTGCGCCTCTCCTCCCCGCGGGGAATCCTCTTTGCCCSGTCTCCCTTTGCGCCGCTATTTACCTGAATATTTCCATTTTTAAATGCAGCAGAGCACTGATGTCACGTTCGTACTTACGTCTGAACGAGGCTGCGGGTGAAGCCGGTGCCCTGCATTTATTGCTGGTTGAGCCGGGAGGAAGCTTGGCCGGCGTTGCCCGAGYTCGGAGGGAGGCGGCAACTTGCAGCGCCTTCTCTGGGGTTGCTAAATCAGGTTTAAGCCCTTCCGGCGTGGTTGCAAGCCGGTGCAGGAGGCGGCAGAGGCTCCCTGGCACTCGGGCTCCTGCTCCGTGAGTGCGGCCCTCCGATTTGCACTTTTGCAGCCCATTTTGAGCAGCAAGTAGGTTCAGCCCTTTCATTTCCTTGCATGGCTGAATGCTGCGGACACAAAGTTTACAAAACGAGGTYGGTTAAAGCTGCGTTGGTTTTGCATACGGTGAAGCAGGGGTCTGGGTCGGCTCACGCCTGAAGTCCGGTCTCGAGTTACCTGTTGCGAACAGGGAGGCAAATTCACACGGGCCGACGCGCATTAAAAGAGAAGAAGTGAAATGAAATGGGAAGCCTGGCAGCGTGCAGCGCGCTTGGGCCACGCAAGCCTCGGGAAAAGGGAGGCCACGGATGTCAGCCGGGCGGGTTTCCCGCGGCAGCCGTGGGAAGGGGCGTCGGGGTGTTCGTGGATCCCCGCTCGCTCGCACGGCCTGTGCGGCTTCCTCTGGGGAAAAATAGCTTTCTTTCTCTCTTTATTCTTTTTATTTTTTCCCCCCCATTCTCGAGTCCTTTTGCAGAGCAAATTGCAAAATAGCCCTGCGCTACCTAGCCGGGCCGGAGGCAGCACCCGACGGATGGGAGAAATGCTGCAGGGGCCGGTGGAGCCCCGCTGCGCTGCCCGGCCGCCGGCCGAGCCCCCGGGCCGAGCCCCGGCGAGCGCCGCGAGCGCCCTGCCGCGGGAGCGCCGGGGATCCCGCGCGGCTGCCGCTGCCGGTCGCCAGGCTCGGAGCGGCGGAGGGGCAGCTACAGCTGTTACAGCGCTATTGCAAAGCTATGACGGCGCTCTTACGGAGCTCCGATAGCGCTGTTAGCTATTGCTAATCGCTCTCCCCGGAGAGGAGGGCCCTGCTCCCGCCCGGGGCCGGGCAGCTCGCGCAGCCCACCGCGCGCCCGATGCCGAAAGCCTCGGTGTTTGCCTTGCGTGACCGTCTTGCAAACGGAGCTTTATTTATTATTTATTTATTTATTTATTTTTCAAAAGACAGGTCCTCGTTTCTGCCATCGTGGTGGGAAACCCTCCCCTGGTTCACACGTCCACAAGCTCGCGGAGCAAAGCASAAGGACGCCGGCTCCGCGGCCGCCCTCTCGGCATTTTAAACTCTCCTTGTCATCAAGCTCAGCCGATGTTACRGGGCCCGCTCAGGCGTTTCTTCTACACTCCGAGGTGGGAACGCCACGGAACTACCAGCGGCGGGGGCACCGACCTCGACTGGGCACGACCTGTGCCAGCTCCCCGCTGGCGAAGCAGAAAAAGAGAAGAGCAATTATTCTTGCAGAAGAGGAGAGTTATTTCCAGCATCACGAGAACACAAAGCAGACCAAGACAGATTATTTTCCCCAAACAAGATTCTGTTTGAAAACACCCACTTGGAGTCACACATCTTTTATTTTTTCCTCCGTGCTTGTTGCAACCTTGCCAGATCCAGAAATTTAGAAATTGAGCTGGCCACTGAATTCATGAGAGCAGCTTAAAATTCCTGAATTAGCTGTTTTCTTTTGAAGGTCTTATTCTTTCTGTTTGGTGCCTGCTGCTGGAGCCCTGACAGGGCTCTGTGACCACGGGGGCTAAAATATGCCCTTCTGCTGCCCTGCACCATCCCCATTTTTCCCAATTCTCAGCCATTCAAATGAATTCTGGAGAAGGCCCTTGAAGAAAACGTGAAGCCTTGGAAGACTTGCAATATACTGTAGGAGCTGTCAAGAGCTGTTGTCAGCAGAGCACACAAGATGCGCGTGAACCATCCCCAGCAACTGTTTTTTCTCAGATGATCTCTTCCGAGAAGATAAAAAGCACGTGGAGCCACATTTCACAACACGGCTACATGCCACAGAATGAAAGGAGAGATTACCGTGCTGTCATCCCGGACCACGCCGGAGCTGAGCTACAGAGACACCCGCGCACGCACGCACCCACACGGACACCTGCTCCTACACGCTCTGGATCAGGCCCAACTGTCTCTGCATCACGTTGCACGTTCAAGGCTGAGCGGATTTTGCTGCTGGGACACGTCTCGGTGGCCAGGATCGCGTTGGGGGTGCTGGAGCGTGTCGCGGGCTCGCTGCCCGGCCGCGCAGCAGCAGGTGAAGCTGCTGGAGCCGGGCCGGGCTCGGCGTGCCCGCGCGCCCGGAGAACACAGCCCGCTTTGTGTCCGGGCGTGCTGCGTAGGAGGCTCCCTCCAGCTTGGCAGCAGCAGGTCAGTGCTTTCTAAAAGGTCCTTGTTTTAATGCTGTGTTTTTGAGAAACGGTGAGAGAGCGAGTGGAAGCAGCAGATCTGCCTGCGATTCTGCCTTGAGCATCTACCCCGGCTCCCTCCCCMTCGCCACCTTGGCTCCCCACGCCTCTTCCCTGCATGCAGCATCCATCCTCAGTCCTGCCAAACTCGCATCAGCCTCCTCGTTGCTCCTCTCACTCCCCCTTTCCTCTTCCCCCTTTCTTCTCTTAGCAGGGAAGACCCTTGGTGCGTCATCTCCAGTGATGGAGCAGAAACAGCCAAGGATGTTTCCCCAGTGCCCCCATCTCCTAAACCTTGGTGTTCCTTGGGAATCCCAGCTGTTGCTGAAGCAACCCAGCCCGCAGGCTCAGCTCATTGCCCCCATGGAGGGTCACACGTACACATCTGCTACAAGAAGTGTTAGCCACCATGGCGCTAATGACCCAAATAAGAGGGTACAGCCAAAGAGATCTCATTTCATAATTTGGAAGAACGTCCTATGTGCTTTGGGACTCGGTCTATGACACCTGAGCTGGGGTTAGTGGTATCTCCACATGAGCAGTAGCTCCACGTGGTTTCTAGTTGGGCTTGAACTGAAACTTGACGTACACATGCCCTTCTTGCAGGAAAGCTAGGTTCAGGATCTGTCCTCCCTGCTGTTATCAAACATCTGCCTAACGAGACTTCGGAAACCAGACGGTGTCCGTGTGATATCAATAGGAGCACAGGGCTCCTCTGCTCAGCCTCCCTGAAACCAGGGATGAGGGCTTCTGTGGTGGTGTGGCRTGGAGGAGGCAAGGCTGGCTCTATGGAAACAGGAGGAAAGCTGGCATTTATCTATATATATTGATTTTTTCTGCTGTGTCTGGATTAGCTCAGAAGCTGGATTTCCTTTGGAGGAGTTGTAACACACTGTGTCATTATACAAGGGACCAAGCCCAACAGCAGCTAAGAGTTACTGGTAATTAGCAGGGAGCTTTAAGTCTCCCACCTGGAGCTTATTGGTTTGCTGATGAAGCTGTCTACATCAGCTGCTTGTCCACCCAGGAGCGGGAAGGGACCTTGCTCCTGAAGCTGTGGCTGTTTTGTGCTTCTGAGGATGTCTCTCTGGGCMGTGAAGGTCAGAAGCAGGGTAATGCTGAGAAAGCAAGTTCCTAGGCAGGCATGAGGGGTTGGGTTGGGTTTGTGTCATCTCATAGCTCTCTTTYGCTGCTAAATATTTCACTAGAGCAGTAGAATGAACCATTCCAGCAGAATGACTGGAATGATGAGAACTCCCTCTCTTGGCTTTGAATGAATAGCAGCTTCCTGGTTTGTGGCCCCAGGCTGCCCTGGAGGTAAGGGGGGGGGGGGTAATGCTGTTTGACTAAAGCAAGAGAAAGCCACACCTGTCTTTGTGAATTTTAATCTTGTGATCCGGTCTTGTTCTGGGCTGAAGTGACCAGGAAGAGGGATGGTTACAGCTCCTCTTCCTTCTCTTCCACTAGCCAAACAAAAAGTGAGGGACTTCTTGCTAGGTCTCTTTTGTTCTTTCTTTTCTYTTCTCTTTTCTTTCTTGCTCTACCTACTCTAGAGACTAAAAGAGCCATCCTGTGAAGCAGGACAGGCTCCTGCAGAGCATGGAGCTAAYAAGGTGCAAAAGCAGGAATGCAAGCTCTATCCGTGCTGCTTCCCCTGTGCAATACGCTGTAGAAATGACCCAGGTGAGGCACTGCTGGCACTTTTACTGCAGCGAGGAGCCCATGGCGGCTCTGGGGTTAGGCTGAGTATCCAGTGCCTGCTCTGTTGCACCTTGACTTTTCTTTTTTCTTTTTTCTTTTTTTTTCCCCAGTCACATCTTGAGGTGGGAAAGCTGGCTTAAATTGTATTAGTCTGGGTAGCCTTTTCAGCAGAACAAGCTRTATGAATGAAGCGCTAAGACTGTGCTTGTACTATATCAGGCTCTAAATGCAAATGGCTAAAGCAGGAGGAGTTTTGACGGGGGCAGAGTGAACCTGGTGGCAGGAGCAGGAAGAGCAGCTGCGGGTGAAGYGCTGGGACAAACCTGTCTCTACATCTCAGGAGCTGTAGGCAGCGCTCTGGTCCCTCTCATCTCTCCCTAGAGCCCTACTGCAACCCTCTGCTCTGAACAAAAGCAGAGACTGTTGCTTTCTTGCTTTGGCCAGGCCTTGCTTCTTGTCCTCCCATAAAGTGTGTGGTTGAGAACAAAGTCCAGAACTTGAGTTTCTRGAAGAATTTGGAGGCTCAGACACTTGCCACTGGTTCAGTTGTGTGAAAGAAGTTTTTGGTGGCTTGTAGCTTGCTGTGCTCTGTGAATTGGCATGTGCTTTGAGCTGGCAGTGAATGAGGAAGGTTGTCACATGGAATGAAATACTGTCTCCTGGCCCTTCAAAAAAAAAAAGAAACCCACCACCTAGTCTGGGTGCTTATATGCTGATCGCAACAGCTCTCTGATCAGAACCACCCTTCCATGAACCCCCACGTGGGCAAGCTCTTTCTGTACGTTCGCTCCTCTCCTAAAAGAAGGTGTACTAGCACCGCTGTAGCAGGTGGTTTGCTTGCAGGGACAAACCTGAACTTTCCATCCCTTCTAAGCAGAAGGTAGACAGAAGTTATTTGTTGCTGAAACAACTCTTCAGAAAAATGATGGTTAATCTCGCTGGACAGAACTAGCTGTGCTAGTTTCCAGTAAGTGTTGCTTCTCTGTGTATTAACTCTGCTCTCTCCTTGGAGAAACTCTCATCAAAGTAATGTCAAATGCTCTGACCCTCAAGCTGGAATGAGGGGCCCTGGGGTGTGGGGGCGGATGAGTCATAAGGCAAAGTAGAGATTTTCTTTGTTTCTCAACCTTTCATGTTTTCCACCTTTTAATTAAAAATGAATTTTAATAAATCTGACAGACACTTAGAAAGCCCTTAGAGTCAAGCCTCAAGGGAATGAGGTCCCCAGAGGAGAATGTGCAAAAAGATAGGCCAGAATAACAACACATTGCTTGTAGCAGCCTTAACTGATGAGTTGTGATTCAAATTTCCACTTTAGCCCTCTGACAAATGCCGCTGAAGGCAACAGAGCTCTGAAGGCAACAGAATTGCTCGTTCTGTGCACAGTGTGTTTTCTATTGGTCTCTTGGCCAGCTCTGTTTGGTTTTGGTTGCCACTGGAAGTCACCTGCTCTGTGGCTAGGTTGCTATTGTTTGATTAGAGTTTTTACCATTCACATCAAATGTTGGGGGTCAGTTGGCCTCAAAGTAAATGAGAGCTTTCCAAAATACCACGCTAACCATGGCTTCTATTTCTGAAGCCTGTAGGCCAGTTTCTCTTGCTTTACACTAACGTAAGTCCAGAGTAACCACGTTTGAAGCCCATGGAATTATTCCTGTTTCACAGTGCAAGTATGATCACATGGAAGTTTCAGTGGCAGCAATTTTTCTTCCCAGAACAAGCACTTGTTTTTTGTGGGTTTTTTGTTTTTTATGATGGTTGCAAATTAATTCCAGAGATAATGTGGTGTGATGTAATCGAGAACAGAACTGGGACTGGAGTCAGTTTTGCCAAACCCTTCATAGAGGCAGTGAGGATGTTAGTGCACCAACAGTAACGAAGACTTAAGGAAACCTGGTTTGCTCTCAAGGTTTGCTCTATGCCTGTTTGCTGTTGAATGTCTCTCTTGTTCCCCCAAATCTCTCAGTGCAATATTTATTACTCTTTCCTCTCTTCCCCCCCCCTTGCTTGTGCACCACATGCACAAGCAGAACTGCTCCCCATCTCTTTAGATCAGATAGGTGAAAGGCTGTGTGTGCTGTGCTGGCTTCCAAGGTTGACTGGATCTTGGCAGGCTGAAGAGAACAACTATCCAATGAGATGCCACTACAGCCCTTTTTTTTCCATCTGGAATGCTAATTTGAGTCTTCCCTCAGCTCAGCCACCATGTTTTTCATGGAGCTTGTACAAACTTGCTTGTCTTTGAGACCTCTAACCTACTCTCAGGCGTGATCAAAACTGGCCAACAGCTTCCTGTATTGCTCATGTCTGTTGTTAAGCTGTGCCTATAAAAAGCTGGGAGCTGTTAGCATATAAAGCTTGCCTCCCAAAGTTCCCTTGAAACGGCGTCTTGGGAGAGATGAGTGATGTCCCTGCGGCCGCTGTGACAGCAATGGGTCAGCGTCTGTGGGGACGGTGGCTCCTCAGGCATAGTGAGAAGTGGAGAGAGGTAGCAGGACACGCACCCGAGAGCGGCATGACCTGCGTGTGCAAAGGCAGATGTCACCTTGCCATCGGGCCAGCCCTTTCTTCCCTCCTTGCCTGCACAGGGATATGGATGATCTGCTGGGGGCGAGGAGGCTCCTCGCAGAGCTCTGGGAGTCTGCAACACACAAACGTAAGTGCTCGCACAGAGTAGCTGTTTAAGGGCCAGGGAGGACCTGTCTGTTCCTACTGTAATGCTCCCCAACCTGGCTGAGGTCTCTAGGCACTGCAGCAACGCAAACAAGCGATAAGGATGCTATCCAGTGTAAATCCTATTTCAGCAAGTCACAAAGACAGCTGATCAGAGGAAACCTGTTTATTGTGAGGTTTAGGAAAACAATTTTTGTATGCAAATTGCTTTTTTTTCTTTTGGGAGGGGGGCAAGTAGTAGGGTTGATACAGAACTTTGAATTACAGTTTTAAGAATACAAAYACAAAATTCCTTGTTGAATCAGTGCAAAACAAATTTTCCTAGAAAACAAGATGAACAAATGCTTGTTAAATTAAATGGACAACAAACACGGAGTAAGGAAAAGGGGTGGAACCCCAACTTGGAAGCCAAAAGCCCACTGACGAAGCCGCCATTGCATCTTCAGTTTTATGCTCAGGAAGTACTTTCACTTTGCTTTTCCTGTTCGATTGCTGCCAAAAAAAACCCCACAGGAAATGGTGTCATCAGTAACTGTTATGATTCTGTAGAACCCAGATTTCTGCAGTCATTTTTATATCCAAGGGATGTTAAGTTTTCACAGCCTTGAAATGCTGCCCTCTTCTCTCTCTTCCCTCCCCAGCCCCCGTGTTCCCATGTCAGTGCAGCAAGTGGGGTGCAATTCATGATATGCAAACCTCTCTTATTACAGCTTCAGTTYCTGTAGAGATAATGAAACACAGGAAAAACTATATTGATGCATCCAAAGAAGAATCAGCGGAGTCACTTAACAACTGCCGAAGCCCTTGGTTTCCTTTCTGCTTAGTGATACCCTTTTAAAGGAAACTCAGGGTCCAATCCAAATGCAGAGAAGCTGCTGTTTACATGTCCAAAGCTCAGTGTGATTCACAACTCTAATCTGGCTCCCTGTGTGCAGTGCACATATGGGAGGAGAGTTTGCATGAAAAAGCCCAGGGTGCAGCCCTCTGCTAAGGGAGGATCCCTATCAGGCAGGGCAAAGGTAGTCTGCTCTGGTTGCCTTGTCCCCCAGGAGGTGCGTGGAGGTCTCCTACCCAGGGCTGATGCCAGTCACCCAGCGGAGGACAGCAGCTCACGTGCCTCATGGCATGCTAAACTCGGTGCTTGGGCACCTTCTGGGAATGCTGTCTTGTCTGCCAGGGATTTGCAAGAGTTCACCTCTGTATCTGTGCCTCTGAAGAGGCTGCTAATGTGGCAGTTAAACACGGTTTGATTCTGCTACCTGTAGACAGCAGAAAAAACTGGTCTTTCTTTCAGCAGAAGCAGGTTCAATCCCATCAGAAAGAATTCTTCCAACAAAACAAAAGTTGGTTGTAACTGTTTGCATCTTTGGAAGCCCAATATACAGTGTAAGCCTAAGCATTATCCCCAGTTAAAGTCGGGGATGAATCTGAGCCATTAATCCTATGATTAGTATTCATTTTGCATATCRGTTGTGTCCTTACTGTTCTTAGTTCAAATAGCCTTATAAACACTTACTTTCTTTAGTGGGCAATGGATTCTTTTCTCTGGTTTCCGTTTTTTTCAGCTTGGTCTTGTCAAATGTTTCAATTTCTGCAAAATCTGGTTTGTCGGACATGATGGGTCCTGACAAAGGAAGAAAAAACACACCCGTGGCTTTAGTTTCTAGTGCTGTGATATCAGCCATCTGCAAAGCACTTTTTGCTCTAAAAATGAAAATCTTATCAAAATGTTTATTCAAAAACAACACAAATCTAACATCTCAATCTAGGACCTCTCCTGAAAGCATGTGTCTTTCAAAACAAAAGAGGAAAGATACAAACAGGTGTTTATCTAGACCTTTCAGAAAAATCATATCCCGAACATAGAAACAAAAATACTTAAGTAAAGGCAATGCATTAATTGACAATAATCCATGTCACCTGCTGATATAAAACTTTTAGATAAAGGAATATTTGTAATCAGAAGGTCTACAATAAGCCATAAATCCAATATGAGCAAATAGTTTGAATTATGATTTTTTTTAATGAATAATATTTTTTGTTTAATTCAGAGTGTGCTAACCGAAGTACATACATACAAACATACATATCTGGATTAGCTGCTGTGTACGCTGGTGCTTAACAATAGGAAGACTGGTTCATAGAATCCTTTGTTTGCTCTCGCACTCAATATTCAAGTCGCATGCTCAGTGTTTTTGATTATACTCTATTATAAAAGAAATTAATTTAAAAAAACCAGCATTAAACATTCCACTTGTTAAAACTTCCCTAATCTATTGCTGCGTTTAAGAGAAATTCAGGATTAAATTCATCCTGTGTGTTATTCCACTGATTTCAATGGAGTTTCCATCAAGGATGCACTTGGCCCAGAGACTGCAGATAGAATTATATTTTTTACCTTCCTGAAGACAATCTGATTTCATTGCTATCTGTACTGAGACAACAGAAGTAAATATGCACAGGAAAAAAACAAATGAAAAGCTACTAAAACCACATGTCATTACCGTCTGGCTGCTTTCTCCTCAGCTGCTTCGTGACCGTCTGAGGCAGTGTGAGTTTAAAAAGGTCATGTTAATCCCTCCTCTCTTCCTCCCCCCTTCCCCAGTCCTATCCTATCGCTATTAATATTGATTAGTTTACTGCTAGGATTGCTCAGCATTTAGGAAAAGGACAGATTGCTACTGCAGAAATTAGATGAGGGAGGAGAACGGGAAAGCTGACCATGGAAAACTGCCAAAATACATTTTTTTTCCATTCCATTACCAAGACAATAATATTTAAGTTTCCCTTCTTACTCTTCTTGTTTTATAATGCCAAGCTTTGGAGCTGACTTGAGGTTTGGAGCTGATCTAAGGGCTGGCATTGCAGCATTATTTTGTGTGTAGTTTTTGGACCAATTCAGCAAAGCACTTGGGGAATATCCTGAAGACGTTCTGGTTGACAGAAGCACGTGCTTTTGGCTAGAGAGGACTCTAAACACAGGTGTGGTAGTATTGCTGCAATCCAGGGCCAAATCTAGAGATAAGCAACAGAGTGAGCACTAACCTGGCTGCCAGGAATGTGTCCTGAAGGAAAGAACAAAGAATCTTTTATTCCCACCCATTTCAGGAGCTACAAAACCACCTGATAGACCCTCCTTTGGCCTAACATAGAAGCAGGACCTTGGGAGTTGCCTGTAGTTGACCTTCCTGCCTTGACTGGGTCAGAAGCTGTATTTGCACGCCCTGTTCACATAGCCTTCCCCCTGTGTTCAGCTGGTCCCAATAGCGTTAATCATGCTGGGCTTGCTCTCAGAGAATCTCTTCAGTTGTAGAGAAGGGAGGAAGGCTGAGCAGTGCGGARAACATTCTGTAGATGCTGAGTGATGTGATTTCTGAAAATCATTTAAAATAGTTAATGCAGCTCTTTGGTGCATTTGACTCAGCTGCAAGATGCATTTTGCATTAAGAAGAAAAACTAAATGGAGAAGAGACAGTGCAGCACGTGGACATTATGTGTAGCCACCTCCTAGAGCTGATGCTTGCAAGGGCTACGGACAGTTCTCAGGCTACGATATCTTTTGTCCATGTTCTTCAGCTACGCTTCCTGATCTGCTGTTTGGGGAATCATTTTTCAAGGCCCTCCAGTTTGGCATGGGCTCCAGTCAGGGAAGGGCTATGTGCATCTTTCTAAGATGCTAGGGGGGGTCATCTTGTATAACTTGAGTTATCTCCACCTCAATTACTTGTCTAGACTTCCTGATAGTCAACAGAGAGAAGTAAACACTTCTGCAGTGCTCGTCACCCAATCTGTTTTAGGCATCTAACTTAGGATGAAATTAATTGTGTGCTAGGTGTATCTGTTTTTTTTTCTACTGACTGTAAAGGGAGTCTAGACAATGAGCTTAGACATCTATCGAGCAGCTGTGAGGCAGCTTTTGGGCAGACGAATACAGCGGATGCAGAGCCCCAAGAAGGTAATGTGGATTTTTCTGTTGGCATAATAGACTTCGAGCATTTTTGAGGCTGAACGATGTGTGTGCGTTGAGAAAACGGATGTGTTTGAAGGATTGAATCTCTTTCCAGTGTGTGTTTAAATTAAAATACAGGAACAYGTACAGAGAAAAGATGATTCTTTTTATTCGTAAGCATTCATAAATAGTGGTTTCTTCCCGTCCAGTGATTCCTTCCTTAATCCATCCCATTTTCCTTATCTCAAGAAAATGGAGGATTTGCTGAGTGCCCTGGCAAATGGTGTCTGAGAGCTTTTTCTCTATGGCCACATCTGTGTATTTGAGGTAAAGGAGAACAGAGGACTTTAACAGTTGAAAAACCTGGATAATGCTACTCCACTGGAGCTCCCTAAAGATAGTTTGAGTCCTACTGAGCTCAAGACTGTGCAAACCTGGCTGTGCAGCTTCTGGACCTGAAATTGTCCTTGCAGTAACACAGCTACCTTTTTGTTACGATTAAAAGCTCAGCTACTTGTGTCTGCATCTGCATTGACCATCCATCAAAATCAATTTCTGTGCGTACCAGTAATGTTTAGGGTCAGGACTTAGTTGCCTTGCTTCCCTCCCCTTACTCCAACCAATTGTCCAAAATAAAAAGCTGTGTTCGTGACCGAAAACTCATGGGAATAAGCAGGMAGGCAGCTGCTGGGTGAATATTCAGTATTAGCCATAGCTAAGATTTGGCACTGAACAGTTTTAGTGTCTGTTTAAAGAGACAGCATTAACCTCTTCGTGCTAGGCTGGACACTGGATTTAGAGGATCCTAAGTTCAGGAAAAAACTTTAAGATGTATCCTGAATGAATCATGAATTCATGCAGTTCATGAATGAATATTCATAAACACTTGACTATCCGTTTTTACATGTGACAATTAGAATTCTTAAAATGGAAAGAGATCTATACGGGAAGATAATTTTTGGTTTTAGACTGGCACAAATTCTCTCAGATATATGAAGAGCAACCAAAACATTCAGGCCAGCAAAGCAGAAGAATCTAGATTTCTGTGCCTAACAAGGGCTCAGCCCTTAGCGTCCACAGCATAACTCAGGCTTTTCCAAACAAGCCAAGACAGGGTGGGCACGCTTATTTTGCTCACCACTACTATTCTAAGTGCCCAACTTTTGGGCRGCTTGAGTATTAAAAATGGTTTTGGTAAGTTGTTTAGGTTTTTACACTGAAGATGACTAGGTTTTTAATTGATATGGGGTTGGGATTTTGAGGAAGGTGCGGCAGTGTTAGTCCATGTAATGTAATTACRAGAAATTATGTTCTCAGTGTCAGTTCAAATCAGTAGCTACTCACTCATCTTTAACAAACACCTTGGCCATTGCGTAAACTCTCTGTCAAGCCTCTGCAGCTCATTAGTCTGGTGCTGTGGTCAAACACATCTCTTGCTGCATTCAGGCCTTGTGTTTACATGGCCTGTGTGGTACAGCCCTGTGTAGTCTTCGTATGGAAAGTTTTGTGCGGAGTTTGGAGTGGAGGTGCTCTAGGGAGAGCCAGAACACCGAGCACATGGCATCGAGATGAGCTGGTTACAGGAGGGTGAGATGGGTAGGAGATGTTTTACTCAGATACCATGTACTCTCACTGGGAGCTCAGATACCCTTTCCAATACATCCATGAAACAATTATTTGGTAGAATATTTTTAATGGCAGGATTTCAGAATCACCATCTTCAGTGAGAGGAACCTGGCACTGAAATGATTGTCATAACATTGAACCACAACAGTCTTTGGGGCACATGGAGGCAACTGAATGATCTGCTAAGTAACTGTTAAGCCAACAGAGCAAGCAAAACGAGTACTGTAGGRTCTTTACAGATCCTAGACTCATAAAAGTGTGTAAAGCCAATATTGGTAGAGTCATCTCTGAAAAACTGTCTCAGATACAGTGTAAACTGTATTTCAGTCTATTGCCAAAAGATGGTCTGAGTCAAATCTGCCCAGACTAAAACCTCTGATACCAGTGAGTCACCTGCTACTTACAGCCATAAACCATGCCCTGCAGCACAAGCCACGGAGTGTCTCTCAGACACCCACGGAAAAACAGAGGAAAACAAACACTTGCTACCAAGATGCAGTAATAGGTGAGAGGAAATATTTACAGGGAGCTCAAGGGAGAAGGAAAATTGAGGGGTGTTTGAGGAGAGAGGCTGTGAGGTTTGGAGTCTGCCGCTGCTCGGCTTTTTCCCTTGGCGGCTAGCACTTGGAACCAGTAAGCCTGGCCTCCGTGGGGCCTCGATGTAGTGACTCGTTTGGGCATAATCTTCACAGGTTTGGGGAATGCTGTGTTCATGTTCGGCACAAGATGTGCCCTGGAAATGCCAAGTTTCTTAGAGACTGGGTGGATGACCGCAAGAAGAAGGGGGTTTCTTTCTCTTTGGTTTAATGGTGGGAATCAGAGTGCATCCGTTTCTGTACGGAACTGAAGGGGGACAAGGCATCCTAACGCGAACAGCCGTTTAGAGGAACAGACGCTCTGGCAGATCAGTGTCTGTAGCTGAGCCAATAAGCTGACACAACTGATTTTATAATCACATTAGTGCTGTCTTGAAATAACACGCCCACTCAAATATAACAGTGATTTCATTTTCAAAATGTTGTGGTATTTTTGGTGCTAAAGGTAGAGGATTAATTTTTTCAAGGTCAAAATCACTGGGCTGGATGCTCTAAGCACCCTAATCGCTTTAGGGTCCACTGAGAATYGAGCACCTTCCAGAAAGGTAGCAGGGTTGGGCTTGCTAATAAGCATTAGAAGGTTTCCCGTCCTTGGTGGAACAGAAAAAGGAATACAGCTTCGCTGAAAAGATTTTCTTAGTTCTCTTTGTGCCTTTTGTTCCATCCTGYTGCCAAAAAAAATATGCATGTTTGGGAACGGAGACAGGTTCCCAGGCTAGGAGACAATGAATCCTGGGGGTGTAACTAAGGCAGTGATCCCTCTTTGGCAGGGTGTTGGTTGTAATGCTGCACTGCTAGTGTGTAAATACTTGATACTTGTCCTCCAGTATACACTTTATTGTTAGCTAAGGTGTTTCAGTTTCCTTATCTACACTATTAAGCCTTTAAAGGGTGGGTGTGTACAGAGGTTGAAGGGAGACAGAGGAGAGGCTATATGTAGATAGTTCTTCTGCCCTGGCTGTTTTATTTTCCTAACCCTGTGTTTCCCAAATAGCTCTGGAGTTTGGGCAGTCTATACTAGCAGCCCCACTGCAGCGCAAAGCAAAAAGAATAAACCAAACATAGTGAGAATGGAAAGTTCCTCTCTCTCCTTTTCAGTCTTATAAAGCTCAGTATGGGGGTGAATTTTTAAATGTTTAGCCAGGTAAGAGATTCAGGCAACTGAACTTTCTTGGGGACTAACTCAGAACTGTAGTAGGTGCTCTTCCGAAACAAAGTACTTGGCTTGGCCTTGCCTTCTCTAGCAAATGTGGCAACCTGTGTGTATGCATTTATTATTAAAGGGATGGAGTAAAATTAATACAGAATGTCCATGCACATGCTTCTATCTCAAGGGCAGGGAGGGGAGAGAAGCATGTGATGTATTAGTCACATTACTTCATATGTATAGAGCACATGACAGTTTGTGATGAGTGCTGGCCTAAAAATGCTAGTTTAGTATGACTTCTGATATTTATTTACAGATTTTTTTTTTCGCCCCCAACCCCCAATCTCCTCTTTCTATGTCTGGACATTAGTAACAGTAGCTTCTCTTGCAAGTAACAGCTCTCAGGAAGATAGAGAAGTCCTGGGTGAACAGAGAGTACTCAGCGTGGTGCTGCTTGCTGGAGCTGAGCTGACCACTCCGGAATGAGATATTTCACTGCTGAATTTCTCACTCTTTCTTTTAAATAAAGGGAAAATCATCATTTTGTATAGAGATGAAAAATCGCACGCATTAGACTGTGGCATCTAGTGTGCAGCTGGAGCAGCAAAATTTCATGCATTAATAATAATAAACCCCAGAGAAGTACTAACTTCCTATGAAGTTTAGG
>NW_028186501.1:5286092-5312654 GCF_003343005.1 Rhea americana | reverse complement strand
TGTTTGTCATTTCAAGTCACGTTGTGCTGTGTGCTGGGCTAGTTACGGAGCCATGATACCCTTGACTTCTGGACACAGGACTGCAGAGAATTTTTGATGGGTGTCTAAGCAGTAGTTCTCTCTGTGTTGCAAAATCATATCACTTTCAACAGCCTGCGACCTCCTGGTAGCCTAAAGATTTTAGGTTTTGGGCAAAATAAGATAAACCTTGAAACTGTTCAGCTGTCTAAGAAAACAAGGCTGCTCAAGCAGAGAAACACACCAGATAGTTCACAAAGATCATMTAGAAAAGATATTATGCTGTTTCCAGACTAAAAACTTTTATTTCTACTTGAAAGGATATATGTGTTGTCTTTTCCGGACTTCTTTTTTCAATTTTATAAACCTGCTATGTGGAGCAAGCTGAGCATATACATATTAAATAGCATGTACAAGGTCACCAATAACTACTATTAACATAAGAAAGCGGTAATCAGTAGATTCCACACTTGTTATCTTTTGCTTGTTTTAATGAAAGCTTGTAAGTACATTATGTTAAATGCTGTTTTTGTTCCCTGAGATCCAAAGGAAAAAGATTAGACTATTTAGCCTCCTGATGGCTATCTCTGCATAACCTGACCATAACAGAAAGTTTTTGTTAACTACTTCAATGGCTTGATTTTTATAACTATATTTAAGACATACAAAACAGCCGCAGTTTTATTAAGGCTATGTCTTGATGACAGGGTTAACTTGAGCCCTGTATGCTCAAACTGACTCTGCTGGAGCTAGTCTGCTCTGAGTGAGAGTAACCACACCATGAAATAACAACATGGGAGCAGCAGAGACAATTGTGTTGGCAGCAGACAAATGGTGCTTACTTGAACTGTAGCCTTTCCACAACTCAAGCTAAAAGCGCCACTGCAGCTGAAGCAAAAATCTTTGTAAGTGCAAAACCCAGGAATTTAAAAGGGATGAGGCCATTCAAGCTATAATTCAAGTTAACTTTTCTGTGGAAACTAGCTTTGAGGCATGTGTTCATGTCTGTCTAAAGCTCAAACTGATGAATATAGACAAAAGCGGTTAGGAAGTGAAAAATGAAAGTGTGCAGTACTACAGTTTTTGCTTGTGTCTTGTGCATACATTGGATATTTTTCCCATTGGATGCTTGCATAAAATTCAAACAATTCAGCTGTCTACAGATGGGGTGGAGAGAGTGTGGGAAGGGGAACAGAAGGGAGGAAATGGAACTGAGAAGACTGAATTAACCTTACGATGCCTTGTTTTTCAAGACGGGAGGAATTATCTCCTGTTAAGTCTGCAACTATGCAATTAAAATGTGAACAAGCCTTAAAAACCACATTTGTCCCATATTCCTAGACTTCTGTTCTAACAGTAGATCTTCCAAACTCAAGATTCAGGCCCTAAAAGTATTTAAAAGCAAGGAAAAATGTGTAAATGTTTACTTTAATCATAAAACTCTGGTAGAAAATCAACTAAAGATATCTGAGGTTTACATAGAACATGTGCCTTTGATATTAAGTCAAAAAATCCCATATATGTGTTTAGTAAAGGCAGATAATCTTGAGGATGGAATGTATCTTGGAAAAATCGACAGATGTCTCTGTGTTGAGTTTGTCCTTCCATAAAATGGACTTTGTCTCTCACCTGTTTGCTTGAGTGTTGTGAAGCTTCRTTTGTTAATACAGGGCAAAGATTTAGAAAAAACAGTCTTTGATTTTTAGGTGCCCTTTTGGACATCGTAAGTCAGAAGAACTGAATACTTGCTCTTCCTGGAGCCTCCATTGAGAGTTAAGACATCACTTACAGATGTCTTCTGCTGGACATACTGAAACAAAACGCTTGTTAGAAAATTTCATAACACTGGAAAAGAGGAACAAAGTCAGTTCAGTCTGACTGACACATGCCTATGTGGACATGCCTATTTTTCTGGAAAAAAACATATAGGAAGAGCAGATACATGCTCTGCATATATTGCAGAGCAACCAGCTGAGAAGTGTTATTGTTTGCCATTTCTTCTTTGGTGTTGAAATGTTGGTCAGTATTTTTGTAAGATATCAATAGAGTCTGTTTGAGACAAAAACTGAACACTTCCAAGTCCAGGAAAGTCAAATAATCTGTGTGTAGACAAATAAATGTAGGAATAATTTTTCCCTAAGTAAAAACTGTTGGCATATAACATACAGACATTACAGCAGACCAAGTCTTGCTTTGCTATGCATCAGATTTCTATGTTCTTTCAATAAGATAATGATCAAATATGAAGGTAAAGAATTGTGCAACTGTTCTACCAAACTTCAAAAGATTGGATAATATTGCAAAATTGATTAAGTTCTGGAGTATTTTCTCAGTTTGTACAAAGCCTTGCTCAATAGTGAGCAYAGTCAGAATAGGGCTATTTTTCCCTCATTTGCTCAATTTCCGATGAAGATCAGCATAGGACTGCTGCTGGAATTAGACTTAATTAGAAGCTAGTTTTCAGAGCATGTTTATTCTGAAGTTTTTTGTATAGGCCAGGAAACTCACATTAGGGACCAATGAAGGAGAAAAGGTTCTAGCTCTACTGTGACATATACTGATGAATACTCTTATGTTGATGACGTACTCATGAATACCATTTCCTGAAAACAACAGAATTATGCTAGCTTCTTTTCAGATTTACTGTGTTGCTTTGTGAGTGCCTAGCAGTAGAATTTCTGTAAAACTTTTGGGCTGAGCAACTTTGCTGGGCTTGTAAGATAACACAGTGAGGTATAGAAATTGCTCACCCTTAGGGATGCAGCTCTAGGCATGTATTCACTGATGAGATGGGGATGCCACAGCACTGTGCCTCTTCTGCCTATGAGCCAGATCCTGACCAGCCGCATCTGCCAAGCTCCTGGAGCTGTGCAGCAGCTGGGGAATGTGTCCTTCTCCTCGTGAGCAGCCCCATGCTGCGGCCTTGTCATAGACTCTGCACAAGGCAGTGCCGTGTCATATGTCCTGACATGTGGTGACAGGCCCGTGACATGTGATGTGACTGCAACCACGCACCTGCACCACCCCTGCTCATGCTGAGCCTGCTTGGTGTGTGCCTGTGGGTTTGGAGGGGGTAAATGAGCCTGTGCAGAGCTCAAGGCTGTTATGACTAGACTGCTTAAACTAGGTGGGACATCTGTAAGCTGTGCTGCAGTCTGTGTATCCTGTAAGTGGGAGAAACATGAGATGCACGTTGAGATAGTGGGAAAGGGATGGAAACACTATCACAGAACTCCATGACAATTTTTAACAGTAGCCTAAGAAGCTGACACTTTCAATAGCTGCGTGATGGGGTTGTAACCATGCTCATTAAGCCGCTCCCTCTCTCCCCTCTATTTTTACCACTTAAAAAGAGTGGAAACACCAGGACTCGCAGGTTCTCCTCAAACTTTSAGAACTAGGATGTGAGAACACAAAAAGAGCAGAAAAGCCTAAAATGGCAGCCTGGGACTGCATATGTCTGCCCCCTGCAAAGAGCATTGGAAGCATTTGAAAAGAGGTAGGACAAGCTGGCACGAAATGGCGTACTCAGAGCCAGTTCAGAGCAGGGAATACACTGTCTTGGACTCAAAACCAGCGAACAGGTGCTGTGCAACGCCTGCCTACCTGCCTGCCTCTATACTGTCTGTCTCCTCTCTCTCTGCATGTGTTTTCTGTGTCAGATTTCTTGCAGTTTTATTCCTGTCAAGTAGCCAACAGATCTGCTGAAGAGCCAGCTGGAGTCCGTTCTCTCCCATGTTTCATCAACAAAATTGCCAGCTTGTTCTGATTCAGTATCTTTATTGTTGTTGATGAGGGTAAATGAATCAGAAAGAACACAGCTATGTATACAAAATACAAATTCTGGAACCTCATCCTGATGTGAGGAAATCTTATTAACTGTTCAAGGGGAGAAATCTGCTGTGAAAGCAGACTGACAGAAAATAGAAACCTCCTGAGGTCATTTGTTTTGACCCTCTGCATTTTATTGTCTTTGTAAGGCAACTTCCAATGATACCCAACCTTCTAGCAAAAAAATATAGCTTTAGATTAAAAAAAGCTAATTTACTGTAGGATTGTGACTTTCATTTCTTCAGATTCTGAATGTAAAAGCTCTTAATGAATTTTACAGAAATATGCATCTCTAGATTAAAGTTGAGAATCCATTTTGTAAAACCTGAAATACCCCCCTACACTTATTTAGAAGTTTCAGTTAATCTCATCCCACTTCAATCATTTTTTCATGTATTTCTTTGTAAGTTTTTTTTTCCCAACAGGAAAAAAAAAAAGCTTCTCCTAGAAGGATTTTTACTATGTAAATCTGAATTTCGTTAAATGCTTATTAAACCCACCACCGATGGCTGCGGGCTCTGTGTTACGGAAGGAGCTGTTGTAGCTTCGAGGGGGCACCTAAGAACCGCAGTGCGTGAGGCACGGCTGCTAGCGCTCCTCGCKTGAGTCTGCATCTCCGCGCTCGCTTCTGCTAACCTAAAACGGTGCTGGATTTCGTATTTCGAAACGCTCATGGTTTAAGGGCACTTCGTTATTGCTGGCACGCTCACGCTTGGGAAATGCTAGGGAGTGATCGCTCTCGGCACGCTGAGTTCAGAAAATGCTGCGAGTTCCCCATATGGCTATGAGGAACACGGAGATGCAACAGAAATCTCAATTATTCGTATTAACGCCTTTGCGCCCCGGGCAGCCTGGAACGCGCACGGACAGAAGGCGGAATCACCGCAGGGTTAAACCCGAGGAAGTTCATCCTTCGGTCAGCGCCCGAATTTGTTCCCCGTCGCAGCCTGTCAGCGCCTGAGGCGGCCCCCGGCTGCGGGGGCAGCGGCAGCGCCGCGCCGGCCGCCGGGCACGGCCGCGGCCCGCCTTCCCGCCCGCCGGGGCCGGGGCCGGGGCCGGGGCCGGGCCGGCTCCGCCCCGGGGTGTGGTGCGCGCGGGGGAAGCTGCTGCGAGGGGCCCGGAGCGTCGCTGAGGGGCGGCCAGGCGCCGCCCGCCTTCGCCTCAGCGCCGCCGCGGCGCCACCACCGACGACCCCTCCCCCGCGGCCCGCACCACGTGACCTCGAGGCAGCCGAAAAAAGGGGGGGGGGAGGGCCGCACGCGCGCGCGCTGCACCTGTCAGTCAGCGCGTCACTTCCGCCCGTTGCCGCCGCTACCGTTGGGGACCCCCCGGCTCGCGGAGGCGCGCTCGAGCGACGCAGCGGCTCCGGGGACGGACGGCGGCGGCCGGGTCGGCAGCGCGGCGGCCGCGGGAGACGGCGCGGGAGGCGGCGGCCGCGGCAGGAGAGCAGCGAGGAGAGCGCGGAGGCGAGCGGAGGCCCGCACCGGCCCCCCGGGGTAGGAAGAGGCGGAGGAACCTGCTGCCGGTGCTGAGGACGGCGGGRAGGGCGAGTCACCCGGCAACGGTGAGGGGCCGGCGGGGCGCATGCGCGGCCGCGGGGCGGGGGCGCGGCCGGGGCCCCTCGGCGGCGGCCCGGCACCCCCGGCCCCGCGGCGGCTTCAGGAACCTTCCGGGAGCAGCGCGGGGAAGGGGCGCGGGAGCCGCCTCGTCGCCGCGGCGGGGCCGGGGTGGTTAAACTGTTGCGCGGCGCAGAAGTTGCTAGAGGCTGCTGGACGGAGCTGTCAGGCGGCGCCTTTGCATCCTGGCTTGCGTTTCTCTGCGGGGGAACCGTCRGGCGAGCGCTGACAGCCGGCGCGGGGGCTCTTGGCCTCCCGGGTGCTCTCCCGCAGGGGCTCAGCCASGGGACGTGGCGCGCTGACAGCCGTGGCCTTGCAGCCCCATGCCGACCGAGTTGGTACCAGAAGTTCAGCTAACCCCGAATCTTCCGCGAGCACAAAGGCGTTGCTGGCACCGCGGATTTTTTGGAGGCTTAAAACCCCAGCCTGAGACCAAATGTATCTTCCGAGGAATCTGCCAGTGTGGGTTCCCATTGTTCTTGGGAGCTCCTTAGGGATTTAAACATTTACTTGCTTCTTGCTACCAAAAAGCTGCTTTAATATGAGATACTCCAGAGATGGACTATTACTTCCAGGTTTAAAAGCAAATAAGAAAAAAAAAAACATCAAACACTACAACTTAAACTTCTAGCACAGAACTGACTTGCTCTTGATTTCTTTAGTCTTATTGCCTTTTTACTTTTTTTCTTTTTTTAAAATTTGTTATTGCTGTCAGACTGAAGGAGGAGGAAAGGTAAAGGATGAAAAAGTAAATACAGCCTAGATACTCTTTTTAGCCTTGCCTGGGTAAAAGAAATGAAACCAAATATAAGAAAATTACACTTCTTTTGGCTTGTATTCCTGAGTGTCCTCAGGAATTAGTATGTGACTTTAGAATAACTTATTGAACTGGGTTAGTAGTTAGGTTAGAAATTTGCCATTGCAGCTTGTCTGTCCTCTGTGCCATGTAATCTGCCAGCATTAAAAAACAAACAAACAAACAAACAAACAAAAACCACACAAAACCAAGTTTGTTGCTATCTCACTAGCCCCTTTATGGGTGTTTTTTTTTTCCTCATTGCTCGTAAGCTGCTTTATGCGCTTTTTGCTGTGGTGTGATTTTTGAAGATATATAGAATGTTTTTAGCTGCTCCCCCCCTATATTTTATATGTTGTCTAGCATAGTAGGGGTCCTTTTCTTGTCTTCACAAAACTATAACAACAGATATTTCTATTAATGTTTTGAAAGCACCTTCCTAAAATAATACAGTAACRTTTCCAGTAAGAGCAATCAAATAGTGTTTCATAGTTACTTCAAAAGAAGCTGTTAGGACAGGACCTTATGTGATGATTTCTAATTCTCTCAAGTTCTGGCACAGGCAACATGCCAAAACATCTGAGTTTGGCAAAGTATAGTTTTGATCTGCTCAATCTTACTCGATACGGAGTCTTATTTGTCATCTGTGGTTCACAATGAGACCTGTGCCAGCAGTAAAGCTTTTATTTTTAATGTACATAGCAACATGTTTGCAAAAGCAGGTGAGGCTTAAGATGCTTTGCATTTGGAACATACACAATTCAGTTTTGTGATAGCCCTACCTTCCCTGTGGGTGTGGCTTTCTTTCTTTTTATTTGCCATTCTCCCCCCCCCCCATTTCAAATATTCAATCTTTTGATCTCTGGTCAAATGTTTATAGCTTAGCACTGATGCCTTCTTCTAGGGCTTATTAGGAAGTAAAACCTGCCAAGTCTAAGTGAATTTTTTTTCAAAAGACATTGCAACTTTAAGGAAGAGGAAGTGATGTTTATAAGAGAATGCCTTTAAATTATCCTTATATTTTTGTGCATAACACCAAATTATTTTTGCTGCCAGCTTAGCACACAAAATAAAAAAATTAGTAACCATTAGGATGGGAGTGAGCTGACTTGCAAGACAATTCAGTGTTTGGATCTGTAAGGATGAAAGCTGGTAAACCTTTAACTRTTTTTCTCGCCTTGCAAACACAGTTTTGTATTTGCTAATCCTTTGAAATATGAGGACTCTTACTTAAGACCTGAAAAAATTAGATTTTATCCAAYGCATCTGAAAAAGACTTACAGAATGGAGGGAAATATTAAATCCTCTTTGGTAGAATCTGAAAGAGTGAGAATTTTTACTTGTAATGCTGATTTTAAAGTGACTGATACATCAGTTGTTCAGCAGAGAGACTGTACATCTCATGTCAGAGTTATATTCAGGCAGAGAATATACCTGAATTGTTTCCTGGAAAGTTATCTAAAATTAGGAGGTTCATTTTTGAGTTTCTTGCTGATTGTATTGTTTTGCAATAAGTTACAAATCTTACCTGTAACTAACTACTTTATTTCAGGATAATGACTARCTGTCTCAAGATCTTAGTAAATTTAAATTTGGTTTTGTAGCTTTTTCTTTGGTGCGTAGCCAGCTGTTGGGACTTGGGAATGTTCAATCAATTCAAATGAAATCTGCTTACTCTTATAATCTAAATGATAATGTACTTATTACCAAATCTTCTACTGCATGCGYTTTCTTTGTAGAGTTGATTTACCCTGAAGTCTTAGCAAACATAGTTTAGAAGGTGATTACTGTGCTGACATTCTCTATTTGCAACATACAGATCAACACATTCGATGCTAGAAATGTGTAATATTTTGCAGTTGGATCAAGGCCTTTATATTCTGACTATACTGAAATGAATAGTTCTGCTGTGATAGTGACTCATTGTACTCTTACAGGCTCTCACCTATGAATGTATGATATCTTATATTCTGTATGTTTGTCTTTGAAAAGTATGACAAATTGGAGGTTAAAAGGAAGATACTGCATTATGTTTGTGTTCAGACAACCTGTAACAAAGACTAGCTTAATTCACACACACGTGCGCGCACATACAAACACACACACACACACACACACACACAAATATACTGAGAGACTTAAATAGCTTATTTTAGTCACTTGTCTAGATGTTTGTAAGAAATTTTGTGTGGCTGCTCCATCAGAACAGGGTATCTGGAGGGAGCCCTATATTGATTGTCAAGGTTTCAGTCTTGCTTGCTGCTCTGTTAACACATTTCTTCTGTTCAGTGTTTCTTGCAGTGTGTTAGGGATTAAAAATTTGTGGTCAGTTGTGTAAAATGATAGTTCCTGGACAAAATAAGAGGTGAAAGCTGGGAACCCTGTGGATGTGCTTCCTTYTTCCTTTCCCCTCTGTTTTTGAGTGTGCAGGTTAGAAAGCCTTTTTTCTTTGATGTTGAAATTCACATTTCGTTAAATCTCTTGTTTTCTTATCATTGTTCTAATCTTACCAGGAGATTTCTTCAGCAGTCGCTTCTTTCTTTTTTTTATTTTCYTTTTTCTCAAATTCAATAGTCATTGCCACAGAATTGAACTCTTCATTAAAACGTTTTAGTCCTCCAGTGAAGATGCTAAGACTGTCCTTTATTTTGATGACACATAGTCAGCATTATGACAGGCAGGCTTTCTATAGTAAATGGGTTATGTACCACATTTTGTAATGCATTGAGTTCCAATGYGTATTTCTGCTCGCTTATCAAAGAGGGTGAGCAACAGACTGATAATAAATGTATGTAATAGGATAACTTATGTATAATAAATTAGGTGCATTATATATTTATAGTTTGCTGTTTTTGGTGTCTCTGAGTAGCTTGACTTCTCTTCTGAAGYCCATCCTAACAACGGTGACAATTGTTAAGCTGCTTTAGTTTTATAATATGAACTTGTGCAATTGCAGAGTTTTACTGATAATTTCTTCCTATGAGTTACCTTACTGTATTTTTATAGTGCTGTTGCACTTAAGTTACATTTTTATCTGATGTACTGGGAAGTATACATGTGGTTGGTTGAATACAGCTTTACTTTGGGGGGAGGCAAGTAGGATGAATATAATTAGCTGTTACACAAGATACAGAAGCCTTTTTATTTATTAACTACTGCCRTTAAGAATGTGACGGGATTGTGCTAGCAGGAAGTTTCTTTATAATTCTGCACATGTGCATTGGCAGCAGCAGCTGAGAGAGCAAATCTGGCAGCATTCAGTGGTGGGCGTGAAGCAGCAAGCAAACATCTACTTTTTTTCTGCTATCGCTGATGGTTTTTATTAATTCATCTTGCTAAAATATCATTACAGAAATATGTTGAATTACAACAATGCTGCTAAAGCCTTTGGATTTTATCTAGTAAGTGAATATAAAATGTTATCTTTGTGTATGAAAAGGCTTGTAAATCAGCTAACAGATTTCAATGATTTCTCAGCTTACTGTTTTAAAAATTGTAAATTCTTGGGAGCGATGTTTAAATCAGTTGGTRTTTTTCAGGATTTACTAAAATCGCTACAGTGGCATTGATAAATGATTCATTTATTTCTTCACATTTTAAGTTTCATAACTTTTTCCTAAATCTTTTATTTAGTCTAACTAATCCTGTGTAGCAGACATTAGATACGCTTCTGGTAAAGATCTGTATTTGATGATGTTTTTTTTTCCAGAGAAAATATAATCGGGCTCAGTGAGCTTAAACTATAGATTGAATTTTAATCTTAGGGAAAAATTCTAATAAATATTATTGTTTTCTAGCTTGGAAGTTTTAAGTATAAAACCCAAAAGTCCATCCATTTTACTAATGTATTTCTCAGAAGAGCTTTCAGGAATTGTTTGGTTGCCTTTCTTCCATGGTGATGACATAAATGCTTAATTTGAATAGTTCTGACTTRTAAGTTGCAATGGTTGCTGCTGTATTTCCAGGAGTAGGGAAAAAAGACTGCGTCCCAAATCTGCTGAATCTGATGCTTTGGCTTTTGTGCTTACGTTTGTTTTGTCAGTATTACCAGGTGGAGTATTTTCRGGGCTATCTAGGTACAAAGTAGCGRTTTCAGTGGCAGATAATGTAACATTGCAGCTAATTCAGTTGAGGTTTGGTGTGTTCTAGTACACATGTGAAGGTGTATGCATGCAAGTAGTGAGCTTTWTTAATAAAAGAGCTGAGGTTGAATAATTCTGTTGAGTGCTTTTTGTATTGTGTGCAGAACTGCAACAATCTTGTTTCTTTTCAATTTCTATTTAATTAGAAAGCAAAACTGTGAATGAAGATACAATAACCATGCTTAGAAATGAGAGGAGGAGGAAATCCACATGTGTTTGAAAAGACATTTATTCTAAAATGGTTTCATTGAACATACACAGAATTCTAACTTGCAGTGTTTTAAAATATTTTGCCTTTAAGGGAATGGACAATGCACTCTTAAGAAACCTAGCTTTTAAAATTTAAAATAATAACTGAGCCCAATTCTTTGATTTGCCAGTCCAGCCTTTTGACTCAAGTGGTTTTCAGTAGCTCATTTCACTGATAGAAAGAGGAAATACTGCTTTTAGATAGTCTATTTATGTAAGTTAAAAACAAAAACAAAACAAAACACAAGACTGGCTTAGAATAGATTATTTTTGTTATGACTACTTAAATATATTAAAAGGTGCAAATATATCTTTAAAACAAAATATCCTTTTTATTCTTGTGGAGGATATTCTGTTTATCTTTATTTTTTGATAAAAGTTATGCTATTGTGAGAAGTTTCACTTATACTTTTGTGTCCTGAGTTTTTGCTGGTGTTCTGTTTGCTTAAAGCTTATTTTCCAAGCTGTTTCCCTGCCCCAACCTGGCCATACGTTCAAATTTGAATCAATTTAAGTGAGGAAACATTATTTTTATATTGGTTAGCTGAACAAAAGTTGTAAATTACATGAGAAAAGCTCTTGTGTCTGAAAGCATTTCATCCATTGCAAATGCTGATAGTAATGTGAGTATATGGATAGCACAGAAATCATCAGTTGACCAGAGTTATGATCATGACCTGCGTTATGGGATGAGGGAAACGTCTCCTTTTTACCTTGATAAAGCTTGATACCAAGAAGAGGAGAACTTACTGCCTTTTTACCTTAAATGAAATGGTACATGGTACAGAAGTTACCAAATGGGGCTGTGCTCTACAGCCAACCAGTACACAAACATTTCCCAGGCAGGCAAATGCTGCTGCTTTGTGCTCACAGCTGGCAGCTACTGCTGCTCTGGATGATGTCATTATAYGAGGAAAGCTTCCATAGTTCTAAGTTGGACTCTATGACATAAGTTTTAGGCTATAATTTTGAAAATTTTGAATTCTGCTGTAACTATAAACACTTCAAACTTAGATTAAAAAAGATTCAGTGCTTTCTTTGGATTTAAAAGTACATTAACTTCATTGTATACATCACCAGGGACAACACAGAAATTATCTGATTATAAGTAGGTCACATAATGTATTATTTTTATTCATCGAGTATAGAGTAAAAAAATTAAACACTGATTTTTGAGATAGTTTAATGTTTTRGGGGAAGTTTAGTTGTACATGAGCATTGGCCTAATACTTGTGTAGGAGGAAGTGTTCTGTTGCATCTCTGTATGCAGGGGTAGAAGGGTACAGAATGACAATATTGTGGAAATGAAAAAGTCCCATAAAGCCAAAGTCTAAATTTGAGGTACTTCTCCTGAGAAGTGGTGCCAGGTGACTTTGTTGTCCTACCACATTTTCTTTCTCTCTAAAAATCTTAGGTGTAGATTTTACTTTTCATATATTGCATAAAAATCACAGGTGGTGTCTGCTAATCTCACAAAATAATACTTAGCTGTAAATATTATTAAGATAGTATATTTAAAAATAAGACAGAACTGCAGGCATTGTTAGTTTCATTACTGGCTTCACAGGCAATGTGGAGTACTTACCAGGTAAAGAAAGTAAGTAAATGGGAGTTCCTTAAATGACCTGGTACAGAAATTCTGAGTGCAGAATTAATGTTTTCATTCCTGTAGCATGTTTTTTTTTGCAGCCTTTTTTTCCTCCAGGTGTTCTTTAAATTATTTTTACTTTCTATCTCTTCATTCCTTTGTTTTTTAAGAAAGGTGGTAGAGGCCTGAGGGCTTTAAGTGACGCTCCTACGCTCCTACCTTTGTAGGTTGGCCAGTAATGTAAAAGCTGAGCCAAATTTAAGGCTAAACTTTCATACCTCTCCTTCCAATATTGATAGTTACCCATGCATTCTGTTTTTCTTTTAGAGGCRTTTCGTATGTGGGCGTGACTACTTCTTAGCTGGCAAGATAAATGAACGCTATTATGATGGCAAAATGAGATTTGTGGTGCAGTTTTCCCAGCAGACTCTGCAGTAAAGTTCTTGCATTGTAAGGGAGGGTGGAGTGGGGAGACATTTTTTATAACAGATGAGTGCAGTGAAATGCAAAATACAGAACAGAATTTCATCCTCATGGCTAARGTTCTGGAGCTCAAGGTGTTGCACAGGACGTAGGGTGATKGGTTTTTTTGTTTTGTTTTTTTTTGTTTTGTTTTGTTTAAACCTCTTGTTATGTTATGCATTAGTATGTGATCAGAGTAAGACGTATCTTTAATTTTCTGTAGGTAAGATTCCAGAACGTTGTAACTCAAATGATCTTTGTTAAACGTTTGCATAAAAAAGGGAGGAGATGGAGGAAGGCAGAACCAAAACATTTTTAATAAAGCAGTCATGTTTTGGTGTTATTAGTAATAAAATGTCAAGTTTTGGTATTTATCTTTTAAAAATTGCTGTATTTCACTAGATAACACTAGTGAAGCATGAAGGCTGTGAAATTGAGGAAAGCATGTGTTTGAAAGTACCTGGATAATGTGGACAAAAGTGGGAATAGTTGATTGAATGGATCAACTGCTGTCTTCTAAGATGTCTGTTCATATTAAAGAAATTGCAGTATTGCCTGATATTTGTAAAAGCTCAGTACAGGCTCTGCAGAAATAATTCTGAAGATTATATAGCTTGTCCTGTTTTTCAGACTTGTGTGTATTAAAGTAATGTACTTCCTGAGTGAAGGGAAGGCAAAGGGGAAAGCTATTGCTCAGTATAAAAATTGGAGGTATACTACTTAATAATCAACAGTTTCTAGCCTGTCCTTCAGTTTCAGTATGCTGGAAATAATGGGAAATAAAGCTTGATGGAAGTTAGAATAACAACTTCTGTTAAATTTCTAGCTTGTTCATGAGTTAGTAAATATAAAATAAATTGTATTGCAGCCTGTAAAGGTTCCACCAAAGACTCAAAGGCAAAAGATTTAAAACCTCTGGAATCAGTATATATAGTGATTATATTTGAGTGCATATAAAAATGTGTGCGGGTGAGAGGGTGAAAATTTCAGTAATTTTTCTAGATGATAAACTGTCTAGAACTTTATTTAAAGTGTAAGCTTTGTTATAAATCTGATCTTGTTCTGRAAAGTGAGACAAACAAGCTGTGTCAATCTCATTGTTGCATTGCCAAGTTAGCTAAGATAGAATTCCTTCTTTTGTCATGTCTCCTGAATGAATTTAATATTCAAGCAGCCTATTTGTCTTCAGAACCTAATAAAAATGGCTATGTKTTTGTGTTAGCTAACTAAACAGAAAGTTACCTGTGAAAAGAAATGTAACTTCGYGTTTTTTGTTTGGTAGAGTGGTAAAAAGAAGTGGTTGCTTCTAATTTGTTCATTTTATTAGGTGATGTTTGTTTTGAAAATTTGTTTGTTTGTTTTAGTAACGCTGCCTGAAGCATTGTGGCAGATCCAGCAAAGATTATTCACAGCTGCTATTAACCCCATAGCTGGCTAATATGAGTCCTTCTAGTTCATTGTTCTGGATAATTTGACTTCAGTGGAAGTTRAGAAGATCATCTTTTTGCCACTCAATATTTGTGACTTGATGTTTTGAAAATTGCATGATATATTGGGATTGATTGAAATATATGGTGCATGCACGGATTATACTGACTCACACTTAATACACAAAAATAGTAAGAAAAAGGTCTAGGCAGGGACTTCATAAATTACAGGGAAGTTAAGAAATGCAAGTGCTTCACTGTTGAAATCTGACAGCATCTTTTTAGTAACCAAGAACTACACAATGATAGATTTGAAAATGACTTGTAAATTTATGCAGCCTTTATACTGTGCATTTATGTGAGTTACTCAAAAATACATCTATGAAAAGAGAAAATGGCAAAGSCTGTTGACTGGATTATAATTTTTTATTTGCTATTGTCATGATGCCTAGAGTCGTGAGTAGGACCCAGTTGTGCTAGGAGCATAACAGGTTTGCAATCTGTGTGTAGTAGTGAACAATAGATGGTTAGGGACAGACAACAAAGAGCAAGGAAGGAATATCAGTTGWTGTTGTTCGTATTGGTAGGTGAAGATTTCAACAGTTGAATGCCTGAAATGTCATTTTTTTTCGCTGTAGACCTCACTACAAAAACAATTTTGAGGATGAAGATGGAAGCAATCTTATATGAAACTTATCACTGACTACTCTAAAATATGGGTGCGATGTGAGGAGGACTGGGAATACAAAATATGTTACTTATCAAAATAATTGAAGTATGCTAGATTCCTGGTATAACAGGCTAATGAATGGAGTTGGCATTTTGCTACTGAATGAGAATGGTAGATTGTCAGGGCTTAGAAAGTGAGGATGAAGTTAATTGGTTCTGATGTGATAAAGAAGCAAGAGCCAGAGTAGGGGAACAAAGAAAGGGAAGACACTTTTTAAGGTCAATGCTACAAATTCACATATCAATCTCCTATTATAAAACTATGAGGTTTCAGTACATGGTTTTAAAGCCAGGGAAACCCATTTTATTGTCTAGTTTTACATGTATGTATATGTATCTATATAATATGGACAAAAAATAAACCTGTGGGGAATTTGATTTGGGGGAAATTGCTTTTGGTATCACGATCACTTGGACTTTGAACTGGTAACTGAGACACACGATCAACTATTTGGCAAAGATCAGCTGTACCGCTGGAAATGAATTAACTGTTGTTCCTTCGTTCGAGCTTTGTTTTCATTCATGCAGAGCTTGTAGTTAAAGATAATGTGCTAAAACAATGCCTGAGAGCCTTCAAATTTCTTTTGTAGCTGTCAAGTGCTTTAATACAGTAGGTACTTTAAAACATTGTTATCTAACCTACCTACCCCTTGGTGATTTATTTTGAAGAATGAATGAATGAATTTGAAAATGAGCTTTTTTTTCTGCTTTCTTTTTCTTTTTTAGTTTTTCCTTTAATTTCAAGATTCTTAAGAATAAGATGTTGCATGCTAGTGTGGTCACTGTGCTTAAGGTGAATGCCTCAAGTGAAATATTTAGACTAATGATTGAGTGTAAAACTGTTGAAAATGGTATGGTCTAATAGTGTTTTCCTTATTTTTAGATTAACTGCTGAAGTACTGATCGAGTTCTGCTATTCTTCAATGAGGAACTACAGGCTGATCTTTTGCCATAATCTTAAACAACCATAAATGACAAAAGAATGCTTGGTCAGTGAGGGCAGCTGGCGCAGAAAACGTTTTTCAAACTCGGCTGTTTAAGTACTCTGAGGTAGGGTTCTGAAACTACTTTACTTGGGCATTAAAAAAAAAAGGAAAGTGTGGGTTTCAGTCTGCTTGATCTATTACAGTTTATCGATACAATAGTTAGAGAATTAAAATTTTCAGGTGCAGTGTTTTGACTATTAGTACATATTTTGTGTCCAACCTATACGAAAGTGATAGCTTGCATTTAAGCAAGTATGRTTTCTTTTGTTTTCATTTTGAACAAGGCAGTTTTTCTCTGATGCTAGAAAAAAATTTCTTGGTTTTAAGTAAGAGTTTGCTAACTGAGTGACTTAAACTGTAAAACCATGTAATAACCTTTGTTATCTAGAACCTGTATCAAGCAAAGACTTCCAAGTAATGTCCAAGATTCTGCATGGTAGGAGGAATGTTATCACTGAACATCCTAGAAACCATTCTGGAGGGGAGGGTTATGTTCAGGAAAACTTTGAAATYGAGGCAGATATTGGAAGTTTACTTAAAGTGACTCTGAAGTGAGAGTCTTTTCTGAATCTCAAATTGAGCTGATGTGGAAATTTTATTGTCCGACTAATTGTGTAACTGAGAAACACTGTCAGAAAATGTATAGAAGAGTCTCACTTCCATGAAGTTCCTTGGAGCTTACTTAAGTAACTATGCAGTAACTAGAATTTTGCTGAGCAGCCCTTGTGGATATATTCTCCTCCCTGTCTCCTATTAAGGATTGAACAGAACACCTCAGCAGTAGTGTCATTTATCTAGTTATGCTGTATTTGAAACCATAACAAAACTTTTTTGTTAAATCAGTCTCCTGCTAAGAGACTGGACAGAATTTGTATTAAGTAATAAAAACACAGTATGTTACAGAGAGGCACGTTCAACAGTGTGCACTGAAGTATGATTTTAAYTCTTCTTACTTGACAGAAAAGACAGCTTTGATTTTTGGCTGCAAAAAGATATGAGGAAGAGCTCCTCCCCTTCCTTGAGTAACTGCAACTCTGTTCTTGCTAACAAAATATTTGGAATTCCACTTGATGAGCTGCAGCAAGAAGGGCAACCAGACAATGAGGTTCCATTCATAGTCCGCCATGTCGTGGACTATATTGAGGAACATGGTATGTATTATCTTGCTGTACTGTAGATAATATATTTATCTGTTTTTATTTTTACAAAATAAGCTTCTTAAAAGAGTATTTATTTTGTTAAATTTCTTGTGTTTGATTGCTCATGATTTTTGTGATTATATAGTTCCTTTTTTTAACGCCTTCTGTTTGATTTACCGCTGTWTTTTAGACAAGAGTAATGTCAGGCTGGTAGGGCACTTCATAGAAAATGATGCATTTTTGATGGTACATTGTTCATGGTAAATTGCTGATAACTTACGTTAGTGTTGTATTGTTAGCTGGGCATAAGAATGTGTTTACTGTGAAAAAGATAGATGGACATTCAGCAAAATTATTGTCRTGGAAGTCTTTCACTAAATGCATGAATCGTGCATCTTGGATTATCAGTAGTGTTTTGGATTTATTATGCATATGTAATACATCAGAAGAGTTTATTTTTGTAACTTTCTTYTAACTTAGGGGGTCTGGAACAAGAAGGACTTTTTCAAGTCAATGGGAATGCTGAAACAGTGGAGTGGCTTCGGCAGCGGTATGATAATGGAGAAGATGTGGACCTGGTTAAGGAAGCAGATGTACCCTCAGCTATTAGCCTTCTTAGATTTTTCCTTCAAGAACTTCCAGAGCCAGTTATCCCAGGCAGCTTGCACATACATTTGATGCAACTTTCGCAAGGTAGTAATTATTTTTTAGTAGTATATTTTTTAAAAAGTAAAAACTAGTATTATATTGAGATGCTTAATGAYGCTGCATTTTTGATGAATTGTGTAATAATGTGTGTATGCATTCATTTCAAGTCAAATATACCTTCTCTTAGCACAAAAACAAATAAATAAGATTTTTCAGAAGCTGTGTGGCTCCAGAGATGCAATTTATCCATCATGCAGGAAGACAGTGAAACTACCACATATCATCATGCTTATTCTGAGTATTCCACATTCCTGTGCATGACTACTGCAACATTGGTCAAAGGCATTGGATTCAAAGTTGTTTCACAATATCCCACCAGCAACTGGACTCAGAATTGTCTGACGATATCCCAACACTGATGATCTAAAAGTGCTACAGAACTCTACTTTTTCCCTTCTTTCCTCTGAATTGCATTTGCTCTGCCTATGCTCTTGATTCAATGGCATTTTGAGCTTTTTGTAGCAAAGGAGAAGAGATCTCAAACCTACCCAATATTCATACCATATTTGCCCTTCCAGTGTGTTTTTCTTCTATTTAAAATTCACTTGAAAGTGGAAAAAAGCCTGTTGCCATCATATTGCTGCTAAGTATATCTTTCAGTTACTGCAAAATCTTACCCTTTTAAKTTTCCACATATGCTGGCACAGTGTTTTCTAATTCTGAACTTGTCTATAAGTATGCACTCTCCTGGGTYTTTTGGCCTCTGCTGTGTTATGCARTGTTGGAGTTAATTCATAACTTGACTAGTAAAAACTTYTGTCTTGCAGCACTACCGTTAGTAATGCATTGTGCGTTCCTCAAAGGGTATATAGATGTCAGTGTTCCACACCTTGTAACATAACTGAGGGTTTTKTTAATCCTCTCTGTATAGGAGTGTTACTTGTTTTCCAGGGTCCCTTAGACTTTCTTTTCAAGTACTTGGCTTGTTTTGCTTTGTGAGAGGCATGTTTTTGTCTACATTTAATTTAGTTTTCTTTTGATGAGTTTATTCCTGATAAGAAGTTGACAACCCTCACGATAGTCCTGTTTGTTCTGAGTGGGATTTTTCATGTGCTGCTACGCTACATTACACTTAGTAAGTGACAAACTGGAGGATTGTCTCCAAGAGCAAGAAGCTGCYTCAGTTTCCTCCCTTCGTAGCCACTACATATGTATAGCCACTGAGCTACAGATGTAGCCACTGAAACTTTGAATATGGAGTGGTTATCTGGATATCCAGTGGCTGGAGACTGAACACTGATGTATTCCCTATAAGTAGTCTTACTCTGGAAACAATTTCTGGCAGCTCTTGACTAGACAAACCTGTTAAGTCTTAAGGTTGAGRTTCTGAGTACTTACTTGTCCTGTAGTGCAGTAATGAGAAAGTGAAGTGGTATCAGTAGACAGAATGTCCTGAGTGATATGTCTGCTATTTGATTTGTGTTGCTAAGTTCATGGTTCACTGGATCTGAGCAGCTAGTGAATCAGTTTTCTCCTTCTGAAGMGGATGATATACAACAAAAGACAGTAATGAAATTGTTAAGGCAGTAGTGTGGAATGTTACTGGTTGCTTTTTTTGTCAGATAATACTACTGTGCACTTCAGTTTGCAATGCTGCCTTATCAGGACTGGAAATGGAAGTGTGGTATGCTTATTTGGTGTAACGATGGTGTAATTTCCTTCTGTAACTTGTAAGCTATARTGTGAAATTCAGGTTTGGGAGAAGGGTTGTTTTTCCCCCGCCTTTGAATAGATTACTGTGCAAGGATTCATATGTAGGTTGTTTTAGGAGGAGAGCTGTTGTTCAGCACATAGTTTCCAGTTTATTTTCCACTGGCTAAGCAGGCAGAGAAATAGTGTAATTCACTTAAACTTATAGCTTACTGTCTTTACAGCTTGTTGGCTTTTTTTTTCTTTTTTTTAAAAAAAGTCTTCTCTATCTTTGTTTTGGTAGTGTAAAATGAAGTGAGCAATAAAGACTTAAACTATATGTTTCATTCCCGTGGTAAGGGTAAACCCTTAAATATTGTTGCTTGATACTACAGTTAGAGGTTTAGTTTCCTCTACTCTGGTTTTGGATTTTGACATTTTGACTTTCTGATAGTCATGCCTATGTTTATTAGTTTCCGGAGTTACAAGATCAACTGCAACTTAGGTAGAGGAATTGCTTATAAAAATGCAGAAGGTGATGGTAATTTTGGATCCATATATAGTTTATGATATTTTCCCCCTTTATCGGGCCTTGTGTGTTAAACTGAGTTCTTGAAACAACTTAGTTATATAACAAGGTGTGGCCTATATACCCTTCAAGGCTCGTTCTGTCCAGGCCTAATGGTGGTTCCTYGAAGGCAAGTGATTTTACTAATTGAAGTGTGAATTTGACCCTGATGCGCTAGGCCATGTTTCCCAGAAGTGTGTATCCATGGACCACATTCAGATGACTTCATTTTCAGATAAGTATTTTCTCACTTTAGGTCTCTAACTGGTTGTTTAGAACCTAAATTTTAAAATGGTTTGACAAAGACTAAACATCTGTGTGTGTGTGTGTGTGTGTGTGTGTGTGTGTGTTACCTATCCCTATCTTGCTCTCTTTTTGCGGGATGAATTTGAAAGCTTTTAGTTTCTCTCTTTGCTGTTCTGTTTCCTTACATACATCTAGAGTATTCAGCTCATTTTGTTACTGTATTAGGAGAGCTGTTTTTGTTGTTGTTGTTGTTGTTTGTTACCTTCAAATTCAAATGCTGGAATGACTGTGTCTGAGCAGAGGGAGTCCTGCACAGTTACCATTTGGTATTATCACATGTATACAGGAGGAATTTAGTTGTTTCTTTCACAAGCTACTAAGGACCAGTGTGTCCCTCAGCTGCCTCATATAGAGGGGCAGAATGACCACTTACCAACTTCAAACTTTTTTTGGAGTGTAATCTAAGAAGAGTTTTTAAAATTCTTAGAAGGAAAGGGAGGTCTATTGGTATCAATTTCTCCTAATTTGCTTTCCYGAAACTTTTTACCTTTATATGGAATTTCCTTGTTAGGTAGTAAACAGTTGTAAACTCTTTGAACCTCATTGCCTGTAATACTGATAATGCAACAGATATTTTACTGAATGATACATGGATGTGTGGTGAGAATAAGAAGGTTTGCTGGTAAGCCTTTTTCAGGTCTGAGATTGAACCAGCAAGAAATAAGTATGTGCTAGGTTAAGTATATTGAGAGTGTTTGCATTCACCAGTTAAGCACTATAAAAGAAAGCGGAATTTGTCATCTGCTGGGAAGGGAATAGTGGTAGAGGGAAAAATGACAAAGTGGTTCCTCAGAAACAGAAAATTTAATTAGCTTTTTTAATAGCTAGCTGTTTCTAGAGCTCTTCTGCGAAACTTTTGTTACATTAAAAATGGTAAAACTGAAGAATACGGAGGAACTAGCCCTACATAGTCAAAAAATTCTGCTTCACAGCAGAAATTAAATTTATAGTTAGAGAAAGTCTCTGATAGAACCTGCTTTGAAATCAAGACTGTAGAGTTTTTCTGGTATGTTTCCCCACTTCCTTCCACCATGCCAAACCTCTGACAACTTGGTGAAGAGTGACTGAATAGGAAATAAGAATTATCAGCATCTCTTGGAAAGTTCAGAGAGGAAAAGACTAATGCCAAGACTGAAATAAGAGGACCAGATGCTGGGACAAGCAGAGAGCTTGATTATAAAGTACTTACCACTGTAGATAACCTTTAGATACATTGGATGGAGAAGGTTTTCTTCTTTTTTGGCTGACCTTTTTTCCTTCTTCCATGGATAAGTCAAATATTAAAAGCTCAGACAAAGCAAATGCAGTTCAAATCCTGATGTCCTAGATTTTGGTCTGACCAAAGTATTTATACCTCAAAAGTGAGTAATTTTTGTCTGAGTCAAAAGACTGATCATTATCAAATGTGAAAAAATCAAATATTTTAATATTATCATTAAAATATTTTTATTACATTTTACAGATTATAATAATGAAGATGAATTTGGAAGAAAGTTGAGGTTCCTCTTGCAGCAGCTTCCACCTGTTAATTACAGTTTGCTAAAGTTTCTGTGTAAATTCTTAGCCAATGTAGCATCGCATCATGAAGAAATTTGGTCAGCAAGTTCCTTGGCTGCAGTCTTTGGCCCAGATGTCTTTCAGTAAGTTGGTTATGAAAGTTCATGCAGTCCTCTTATGTGTGGTTGAGAGTATAAATCTATCCGGAGTCTTTCCTGGTTCATTAGTAACAGCAGCGGGTATATGATATCTTTTTTTTTTTTCTGTCACCCCACTGTTTCTCACTTACAGATTGTGCTTGTGATCTAAACAACAGCTTGCCCGTGAGCTGTGGTGTTGGAATCACTGATTTGGTTGTTGCATTGCTCTAATTATACTGAAGCTTTTTTTTCTTTTTAAGATGGTATGAAAGATTACTATTTACAAAAAAAGAAAAAGTTCTGGAAGAGAACTGTTAAAGTGTGAATGCATGCTGGGGACTCCCTTCTACAGCAAACTACTTGACTTTTAAATATTCCTCACGAAAAGTTAATAGACTAAGTATTTGCTGCTTTRTTAAACTTAAGTACAAATTAGTATAAAATTTTATAATGCAGTAGTTTGAAGTTAGGCTTTAAGTTCTGTATATTCACAATGGAACAGAGAAAATGATGAGAAGTGTAGCCCTTAGAAACCATTCAGAGGAGTTCTTTGGGGAATTAGTTGGATTTAGATTTTCAAACTAAGATAGTRTTGGAATCTTTAGCATTTACACAGATGTGGAGGATCTGAAAGAACAAGAAATAGTTAGCAGAATAATGGCGGGACTTCTGGAGAACTACTATGAATTCTTTGAAAATGAAGAGGAAGATTTTTCATCTACTAATGATTTAAGCTCAATAACTGAGCAGGTAAGAATATTTTAAGTAGCAATGTTTTATTACTTAGCTGTCCATTGTAACCATTTATGTTTATGAAAGATAGGTTGAAATACATTTTTTTTAATATGCCTTTCAATAGTCTCTTGTAAACTGACAAAGCCTGGTTAGTTCCTTAAACATTTTTATTTATTTATTTATTTTAACATACCTGTGTTTGTGAAATTGTTACTTTGCAGTAAGAGGAGAGTAGCTACTCTGTATAGAAAAATACATGTGGGCTACAACAATARTAATATCCTGGCCAACATAGACAGTGTTATGCTATATAAGTACTATAGCTTTGTAATTACCTTTTAGGAGTGGAGAACTGTTTTGTATGTGAAAGCAAAACTACACTTTTTTGGTCTTGGTTTATAATACATCTAGGTATATCTTACTGAAATACTTGGGGTCTTGCATCCCACTTGATTGTGTCATCATTGCTGAGTCTCTCTGTGTCAAAAATTTTTGAATGATGTTTTTGATTCTAAAACGTAAAAATGTCATCTGGATATTAATGGGAAAAATCCTGAAAATTAGAGAGAGAAAATTGAGTAGAACAGAAATATTCTGGATTCTAGTATTCAGCTGTCAGGATTGTCAGGTTCACCTGTCTCTGTGGCTGTTGGTATCCATTACTGCTAATTCTGCTTTTCTCTCAGTAAATTTAACTTCATTAAGTTAATGTGATGCTGCAGATAATAGAGATGGAGAGTTGTTAGGGAAGTTAAACCACCACTTGTGTGGTATTGTGATACAACATCACAGGTCGAGGGAGGTGATCCTGCCCCTCTACTCAGCCCTGGKGAGGTCTCATCTCGAGTACTGTGTCCAGTTCTGGACTCCCCGGTACAAGAGAGACATGGAGCTACTGGAGAGAGTCCAGCGTAGGGCTACAAAGATGATCCGAGGGCTGGAGCACCTGCCCTACGAGGAACGGCTGCGAGAGMTGGGCCTCTGTAGMCTGGRGAAGAGAAGCCTGAGGGGGGATCTGATCAATGTGTACAAGTACCTGAAGGGAGGGTGTCAAGGGGACGGGGACAAACTCTCTTCAGTTGCTCYGTGTGACAGGACAAGAGGCAACAGGCAGAAATTGAAGCACAGGAAGTTCTGCCTGAATGTGAGGGGGAATTTCTTCCCTGTGAGAGTGACAGAGCCCTGGACCAGGTTGCCCGGAGAGGTTGTGGAGTCTCCTTCCATGGAGATCTTCAAGGCCYGCCTGGACGCAGCCCTGTGTAACACGCTCTAGGTGACCCTGCTGAGCAGGGGGGTTGGACTAGATGATCTCCAGAGGTCCCTTCCAACCTTACTGATTCTATTCTATGAACATTATTTGTTATGGCAAATGTTTTTAACTCTTAACCAGTCATGGTATAAAAGCGATAAAGCATGGAAGACATAGTTGTGTATAATTAAGGAGATGGGTTCCAATATTGCTGATAAAATTGTGGCTCAAATCCTTACCCAGGAATTTGGAAAACTTTAAACTGAATTTTCTGATGCTCAGTTGCTTGACAAACAATAAATTTCTTTGAAGAGGAAAAAGAGAAACCTAAGTAACATAACAGAAAATACTGAATTTTTAAAGCCTAACTATCCCACAAACGCCTCCTAGTGAGACAGATGAGGCAAGTACTAGGACAGCTGAGTGCTTCCTCTTTGCTACGCGTCGCCCATTGGTCCGGCCTGCCAGGCGTGGGCAGCAGGTTCTGGATCGAGCAGCTGCCACTCTGCCAGCTGCCCTGGCGAAAGACTGCAGCTTTGCATGTTTGCTATTTCTTCAGCTCTTAGCAAGAATGTGTCTAGCACTGGGGACTAGTGTAGCCCTGCTACACACAGGAAACGAGTATTGAAGTCTTAAATGCTCCTTTTCTTCTGTCGAAACTGTAAGTTTGCAATCCAAGGCTAAAAACTACTACTTTGGATTGGAATGACTGCTCTTTAAAGTATAGTTACTTGGCCTAGGCTTTCATACTTCGTTAAAATCACTGGCTTTTTTTTCTGATTCGTTACATCTTAGGAGAAGCGTTTCCCAAACAGAACAGCCGGTGTAACACAAGCAAGTTCCAGGCCTGGCAGGGTGTCCCGTTAATGCCGTGTTCTCTCCAGCAGATGTCGACAGCACACTCCTGTTTGGGCCTGCTCCCCCTGGGGCTGGGGGGCAGAAGGGCTGTTGCCCCTGGGCAGGGCTGGGCTTGCCCCTGCTGCCTTACTATGCCCTCTCAAAATTACAGAAGTAAATAAATTTATTTCCCTGAATGTAGTGCCATATAACATAACATTGCACTCCTCCCTAAAAAAAGTGTGTGTGTGTGGGGGGGGGCTATACCTTCTCTGGAACCTTAAACTCCGTATGTTTCAGTTTCTCTTATTTCAGTGCTTTTCTTTTCTACTCACACGGTGGATATTATAAAACATCTTTTCTTGAGGCTGTTGCTGATGCTTTTATTTTTGGCTTTATAGGTTTGGGGAATTGTCACATCAATCAGAGTTTTGGTGAATCAAGTAGAATCACTTTGACATGTTTACTTCATGTTTTTAGAAGTTTTAGGCTTGTTTGCTTTTTGAAAAAGAGGATGGCTCTGATTCTCAGTTGACTATATTATTTTAATTTCTTAATTGGCTATATTTTACTATTTTGGTAAAAACATCTCCTACATTGGGAAACAAAAAAAATATCATCAGACAAAATGGACTTGACAGAAACAGATCTTACAGTTGCCATTATAAGCATTTGTTCAGTACATGGAAAATCTAGAGTCTTAGAGTTTTGTATCACCTTCCATAGAACGGTTTGAAAATGCTTCTCAGGTATGAATAAACCTTGCAGTATCTRTGGAATAGATGAGAATTATCCATCCATATCTTCTAGGCGGAGAAACACAGGTTGTGCCAGGTGACTTCACTGTGGCATTTTGTTGTGTTTCTGGGTTCTCCTGTGTACACTTACTGCCTCAGAGGTGCTACTTTTTCATTTTTTCCCCCAAAATTTAAATGGGTTATATAAAGCTTTTTAATGATGTCTGGTGTATGATTTTATGTAAAAGCAAGTGTTGTGTGTCCAGTTCCTCTAAAATTGAAATATATTCTCCTTTTACAAATATGGATATTTTATAATTTACATGTTCTTGTAATTCCATGGAGCTCTTTAAAGAACTTTTTAGCCATTAATTGTGACTAAATCTTTGTATAGATAAATGATCTCTTGGAAGAGGAGGAAGATGTAAAGCTTGAGCAGTCTGAAGAACTTCCAGAAGATGGCACAGAGAAACCTGTTGAAAGGCCAGCTGTAGTACATCTAGATATGACAGGGAGTGTCTCAGATTCCAAGAGTGTTACAGCATCAACAAGGTAACCTGTTTCTGCCTTGAATTTTTATCTTTATGTTTGGAATATGGTGCGTTGTGTGTGAGAAAAGCTGTCAGACATTTGAGATATATTGCCTGTCTGTGAAAAAGCTCTAGAAGTAGGTGGAGTTCTTGTAGTAGTAAAATGCGTAACAAAACTGTTTCCAGACTGAGTGGATGAAAGAATCTGTAGAACTTAAATTGGATTAAATGTGATGATATAGGAGGAGAAGGGAAAGAGGGTGTGTTTTAATGAAACTGTGAAGTGATAATAGAGTAAATTTTGTAGCAGAAACAAAAAAGAATCTGAATATCTTTCAGATCCAAACATGTTCTGTACCATCTTGCCACCACTTCCTTTTTTCCACTTTATTTTCATGTTTATTGAATTGCTTGAAAACCAAGGTTATTTTCTAGTATAGTAGGAAATTGTAGGACAGTTTCTCCTCACATGCTGGAGAACAGAGATGTTTCCTTATATGACCCTACTTCATTCTAAAGCCTTAAGAATTTGTTTGTCCAGGTTAAGACTTTCTGTCTCTCTGTCGTCTTTCTGTCTCTCTGTCGTCTTTCTGTCTCTCTGTCGTCTTTCTGTCTCTCTGTCGTCTTTCTGTCTCTCTGTCGT
>NW_028186501.1:5283741-5285492 GCF_003343005.1 Rhea americana | reverse complement strand
CCCAATTTGGCCAGGTGTTAAATGAGGAAAATGTTTCCTTGTTTCACTTGAGTGCAATATAATGTATTTCATAAACAATTGGTAATGAAGACCATGAAGATTACTTCCTAAAAGTATGTCACCGAGACAACCACTAGGGCAGAGGAGGAGCTACGTATGACCAAGTGGACARTGTTGATGAGAACAAGTGGATAGTATTGACCACTAATGATTTTAAGTTGGAATTTAGAGGATGGTTTCCTAGACGTTAGAGGGATAAAGCTCTGGAAAGGCATTCTGTTGCAGTAAYGTGGAGAAATTCTGAGCACTTTAGAGATGGCTTTTCTGTGAGATTATAAATGGGTTTTCATAAAATGAGTTGCTTGCAATTGTAGAAAACTTGATTTGATGACCCAGAAAGTCTCCCCAGGCCTCTGTTTAATTTGAGCTGAAATGAAGGTTCTGGATACCCTGTTTTCAGAGCAGAGTGTTGTGAAATYTGGCTTTTTAATATATTTATAAAATACCTAAAGACTCACTCTTATTTCAGTTTAAATAAACTCCGACAGATAAATTTTACTCAGAGATTGATACTTCTGCATTTTATCAATGTAGGACTGTCATGAAAAACACTTAAATATGAGTTGAGGTTTGTTAACTATATTTTAGAAAAGAGTTATTAGAAAGATTCATGAAAATGAATCCAAACAGATATTATTGCTGCTGAAGCTGAAGGGCCCTATATTACCTACCTTGGAGCCTGACTCTGTAAAGGAATCCGTTTGGATAGGCTGTGCTGGTAAAGAGCTGCGGGCCAGCTTGGAAGCTGTGGAGTCTAATAAGGGCGGAAGTATTGGAGTGGGAGTTAGGTTTTAATCAAGACTTATCCTCATAAAGCATATATGTCAACTTAAAATTATACTTCCATCTGAGAGCTTATTTGCGCTTGCTTGCAATACACAGGTTTGTATTTTGGTTACTTGTAATACACATTTATACTTTTAAGTCTGTGTGACTTGTGTTTATGGTTTATATTTTATGAATATTGAATTTTGTTTTTCTCTATATGGTATGCATTTGGTGTGGGCATTTCATGTAATGGCTTAGGGAGGGGTGAGGAATAATCCTGATTTTTTTTTAAATTATACTGTAATTGCTAATTATCCTTGTCAGAAACATAGCTGCTTAATTTTACCGTAACTTAAAAAGAGCCCCTGAAATTTGAATTTCAACAAAAGTACCCTTGTTCCAGTTAAAGTTTTAAACTGACTGTAATATTCATAGATAAGTGCAGGAATAGTGACAAATTCCTTAAGTTTGAGAGTTTTAAATTTGATAGCCTAAAGAGAAATACATTTTTACACTATGTTTAGGGTTAATTAAAAATTAAAAGGTATTAATTATGGTTAGCATTTCGTGTATTTTGTGGGAGGGATACGGAAGAATTCTTTAGAGGAAGAAGGAACTTGTCTGTAAAACCACAACTGTTACAGGAAATGTGAAAAAAGTTATAATGCAGACTGAATGAGAAAGTATATTTTAATAAACTTTTGATCAACATAAATATATTTACAAATTTAAATTTTCATGATTTGCCTTTGATGTTGCTTTAATTTTGTTAGTTTACTGATACTAAAAAAAAAATAAAGCACATGGTAATGCAGGATGGGGGCCTGCGTAAGGGAAGGAGGAGGAAAAACGTGTCTTGCAAACGTGACTCTTACAGTTCCTTAACTTGGAGTCTAGTTACTTTTTTTTTTTTTTTTTTTTTT
>NW_028186501.1:5281406-5282901 GCF_003343005.1 Rhea americana | reverse complement strand
TGTCTTCTTTTTTTTTTTCTTTTTAATTAACTTGGTCAGTGATAGAGAGGACATAATACCTTAATTAAGGCAAGGTGAGTGTGTATATATATATACATACACACATATATATATATATATATATATATATATATAGCAAGACAAACCACATATAACAACTGGATTGGATCGCTGGAAAATATATTACGTTGTTTTGATTGGGCTCTCTGTTTAAGATCCAAATACTTGTCCCTGCTTCAATCCTAGAAAATCTCTGAACAACATGTTAGGAAGGCTTTCAAATGTTGATTGGGCASCGTATTGTCAGGAGTGACCTCATGTTGCAGTCTATTTCTATTTAGACTGCAGGCTTTAGTGCAGCACTCCAGAAGTACTGTCTGACAAGCAGCCATTGAATCCGAGCAAGCAGTATGCACAACCAACAGGCAGCATCGCGCTTTGCTGTTTATCAAATGAAGCATTTTTACATGAAGTGCTCATTTGGGATAGTAAAAATAATCAGAATGGCCTGCAAAGTTCTGCTGCACAGGTAAATAGAYTAAAGAAAAATGTCATTTTGGAATGATTGCAGATAAGAGATTTTTTTAACTTCAAAAAAAATGTGCAAGATGAAATAAATTTTCGGGATATTATGAAATTAAATAATGGCATCGTTGATCTTTATTTTAATAGCAAATAAGAACTTAAGTACAGTCAGTAAAACGTTCCAAAGTTTTTGCAAATTTATCCTTAGTTACTGTATTTTTCTACCTCAAGATGTCTTTTTAACAGGATTGTTTATGGGTAGGGAAAAGGTGCAAAACGGATTCTCGGGGTGGGTTAGCATTACAAAACAAAGATGTTTACCTTTGTGTCTTGCTGTGTCATGCTGCGTTACTTATTTAAAAGCTGTAATTTMTACTGCTGTACAGAGAATTATTTTGGAACACGGTATATCAATTCTGGAATTCTGATGAATTTTCTGCTAAGAGTGATTGACGCATTTTTTCAAAAAGTACTTAATTGCTAAAGTGATTAGTTGAAGACATAGGATATTCTTTAGTAGTAAGAGGATTCCTCAGGCTTTGGAATACTGCTGATTTATGCACATCTTTTGCTGAGTACCTCTAGYGTATCCAAAGGTATTTATTAAAAGCACTGCTGAATGGTCCTATGCTGGAGGGGCTGAAGGTTACTTAGTAAGATGGAAAATTGTTACAAACAATATCTGAAATCTGTTGGATTCTTTGGAGATGAGTTTATTCTCCCCACTCTTGACACAGTTCTTCATTGTCTCAAGTGGTAGAATAAAAGGATTTCAGGTCATCAGTTTCCTATAAATAGTATTTGTACTTGTGCCCTTGATTGAATTTTTTTTGCACCCTTCTACTACTGTGTTGCAGTGTCCTGTGCTCTGATTGCCTCTTTTTCATTTTTTTCTCCTTTATCCTAGAAGTGACTGTGTTTTAGTAGTAAATTGATTGTAGTGTGAAAAACTGTATATTTTGTGTGTGTA
>NW_028186501.1:5270757-5280831 GCF_003343005.1 Rhea americana | reverse complement strand
AAAAAAAAACACCCAAAAACTTGATTCAAAAGCATGTGGCCATTTAAAAACAAAACATGTCTTTTTAATTACCAGCTTTGTTCTGTCTTTGAGTGGTGTAGTTCAAACAGTGCACTTCACTGTTAGCTGAGTGCAGTATGTGTAAGGCAAAAGGGCATCTTTAAATAATTATTTTAACATGTTTCCTTATCGCATAGTGTCTAATTGAGAGTTGTTTCTTGCTCATGTTCTTCTGCCTCACCTCTCCCTTGTTTGCCTTTACACAGAAGAAGAAGAAATAGAAAGTTTGCTGGAATAGGTGGTCTAATTTTCTTACCTCTCTGGCAGTGGATGTGGAGCTACTAATAAACTTTGTAAGGTCTAAGAAAGACACTCCTTGCTGTATCAGAATTATTCTAAGATAAACAGAGAGTCTATTCGACATTATTTAGCACAAGAAAGACTAATATTAGCCAAAAGCATGTCCTTGAGGTATCTCTTCAGTTTTTTAGAGGAGTAGCAATCTTCATGTTCCCCCCCTTACCCCTCTATAAAGTTTCAGAGTTTGTTTTATGCATTCATGAAAGTAATTTTAAAAATCTGTTCTAGCTGCTAGTGCATTTTATTACAAAATAAAAAGTAGATGAAAAGTTTGCTTTTCAGCTGTTTGGGCTTAGTTAAATTTGCTTTCTTCCTGTTGCCTTTGTGGTGGTGTGGTTCTCCACTCCCTGAATAAGACATAYGACAATTCCTTGACGTTTACAGTGGAGCATTTGGTAACATTTACTGTTAGTATGTTTATTATCATTCTGCCTTATATTTTCATAAGTATTCTCTTTACAGCAATTAGAATTTTGATCGTATTAATGGAAAATTGGAGAGGGAGAGCACATGCATGAGTTAACTTACTTGTGTAGATACACTGATTTGTCCAAGAGTTTAAAATTTCAGATTGAAATGATTAGTGCTCAAGAGATTTCTAGGTGCTTTACAAATAGCTAACTCTATCTCAAAACCTCTGGAAGGTACCCACCTTGCACTTGAAACATAGCTGTCGTTGGAGACTGCGGCAGCATCTGTTGAATGTTGTAGAATAAAAATATGCAACAATCTGACAGGCAGTAAAAGTTTCTCTGAATTGTAGCTGTGGAGGGAAGCAGAGTAACTCAGAGTTTGCTTTAGGCAGCAAGGTTAAAATCTGCATTCTTAAGCAAGATGGGAGTAAATCTCTTGAGACTAAGTGCTTAGTATTTCCCATGGGAAGGACCGTACCTCTGATAGCTCGTAACTGCAGTAAGTACTTGAGAGACAAATCTGCATTGCTGCTTCGACAACTTTCTGTCTTATGATGGCATTCTTTAAAGCTTCTCCATCTAAAAAATAACCTTGCATAATAATGCAAACCACTGTGTTTTCTTTATGATGTATCTATTTTAATTAGTTCCATTACATGCAGTATTTCTAGTATTTTCGAGGTTGTTTTCTGTTGTCTTCAAGACTTTTGCTTAGTGTTACAATTATTTTGAATTACATTAACTTACTTCTTTTCTTATTGCAGTGCTCATATCTCTCCCATAAGTATTTTGCCAGCCTCTGCAGAGTAAGTATAATGAAAATAAAAAAAATTGTGATTCCTGTTGTTAAAATGTGTAGATGAGATGTCTACTTTCAAGGAAAAGAAATGCAGTAGGCTTGACTATTACAGTTATGAATGGACAYGTTTTTAGTGTGAAGTATTTCATTTATGGAATTTAATGGTCATGTAGGAACAAACATCATGTGTGTCTGTATTGTTGACTGCAGAAATGTGCACCACAGTATGGTAGAATCTAGATTCCAGAATATTTTGGTTTTATACTCAGATACTTCATAGATGTTTGACTCTGAAATTATAGAAGTATTCACAGTAGCATTTTTAATGTCACTTCTAGATGTTAATATTGAATCTAGTTAAGTGGAATTGCGTGTACTATTGAAGAGGAAAAATAAAAATAATTCCAGAGTAAAAGATGTGGTAAAATAACCGGGGGGGGGGGTAGGGGAGCTTTTATGCATCCTTATGGATGAGCTGCCTAAGAAGCAGTCATCAGAGTAGTCTGTATTTCAAGAATGCCATTTTGTTAAAGCGTATTTTTTGTGCATGTCCCTTATGTATATCCCTCCTTCATCAGGTTTTTCTCATTGTCTCCACTGTTTGGTAGACCTTGTCTTTTTAAAGTTATAGCCCCATTCAGGAGGGATACAACTGACTGCTGTAATGATACCTGCTTATGTTTTGGCTATTACTGTTATAGACACAGGAGTTCAGTGTAGCCTAATGTATTAGGCTTATATAAATTCTTGCATATAGTTTTTCTTTCTTTTATCTAGATAGGTTAATCATTGTAATAAGTTAATTATATTCTCTTGAAATATTGTTAATAGATTTCATAATACTTTCCTGTGTAAATCTTATTTAATAAATGGTAATAGATCCAGTAATTCTCCTCATCTTTTTGGAAAGATTAGTCTGTTTTGCCTTGAAGTACTTGGCATCAAAGGTTCCTTTCTTATAAGAGTTGATATATCCATCTTTCTGGATCAATGCAAGAAGAAGGTATTAATGTAAATTTTCTGTCTTTTTTTTGCTAGTATTTTAGAAAGAACAATTAGAGCAGCTGTGGAACAGCACCTTTTTGATCTGCAGAGCAGCTTAGATCACGATCTTAAGCATATACAGCAACACAGATTGGGCTGTAACAACGAAGCAAAAAACCCCAACGGGGATGCGGAAGGATCTAACAACCAGTAAGAATTTTTGTATCTGCAATGACTTGTTTAGGATTATATGTCTAAACTTTTCTAAAACAGTCTATGCCGTTTACCCAAAGTAAATTTTTGTTATTAACTTAAATTTATCTTTCATTTTAAACCCAAACAACTTCTGTCAATTGCAAGTAGTCAACAACTCTTTTAGCAAATATTAGAATTGGTGTTATGATACAGCTCAAAATACTGTGATGTATAACTGCTTCACTGCTGAATTGTAAGTAGCACAACCAAGTTAAATTTATCCAAAAGTTTCATTATAGTCCTATTTGTGTTTCTATGACTCAATTTTATCATATAAAAACTATTTTATTTAGTTTCTTTAGTTTTTTTAGTACACCTTTTCATGTCAGCTTAGCTATTGTACTGCTCTGGCTGCCACTATCAACAAAACATCTAAAGCTGGTTACAATGAGGAATTTGGATGTTAATTGCATGGAGTTGTTGTCCCATTTGATCAGCTTTTATTTTTATCAGAAGCCTTTCCAGGTTACAGAGGTAATGATCAGTGAGATGGCACTGAAGTGCTGGTGCATTTTAGTGTTTTATTAAAAATAAATAATCAAAAATTATTACCCAGACTGCCAAGGTGCCTCCTCAGTCATTTAAGTAGGACTTCAGCATCTAAATCCCTTTGTGACTTGGAGCCTGAAATATGTCAAATATTCAGAGACTCAAATGCTGTTTTCCAAATCTTCAGTGTTTTTAAGTCTTGTGACAAGGGGGGCTAAAGTTAGTAATTGATCATAAAATTTTCATAGGAGAATAACAAGTAATTGTTGCTGATAGTGTTCAATTATAACTTGAATTTTAGTGTTAAAGATTAAATTAGCTTGAGGTAATGTGTAAGGAAGTCTGTAATCACCTGAAAGATGTGTAGTTGCAGAATTCCTTCAGTTGCAATGTAAGTGCTTTTAAGGCTGGCTGGTTGGCTTYGCAGCAGCAGAGACTAAAAGTAGCATCACTGCAGATTTGAAACTAATATACTCTTGGCACTGAGACTGTATTTCAAATGCTTCTGATCATCATAGCACTGTGGATTAACCATAATGTATGATATATGATAGCATTCCTGAAAGAGGTTATCTGGGTCCTTTAAAGCAGTGCAACCAGGGGACTACACACAAGCAGTACATACAATTAAATAAATAATAATGATAAAAGAGTAAATAATAAAAAATAATGTGACAATCCAGTGCAAATTCCCTACGCTGGCTTAAAATTACAAAAAATTACAAAAAAACTAATTAAAATTAAAATTCTAAGCCATACTGTTTATCTGTATGCTTGATTGAAGAAAAGCATTTTTAAAAGTAGTTTAGGAATTTGAGTAGGAATTTGAAAGACAGGGGAAGGAAGGCAAGGATGTTAAAGACTTGCAGTGAATTACAGAATCATGTGGTAATATGAAGGTTGGCATGTAATGAGTACATGGACCTTTCTCATATAAGTTAGTTCCAGTCTGGATATTCTGTTACAAACCTTAAATTGAATTTTAGGAATATTAAATGGTAGATATAACGAGATTCCTCACTGAGGGGAACGTGTCCATACTAGCTTTRAATTAGTTGACTTGCATATTGACAGCAGGGTAGTCACAGCAACTTAATGTGGTCATGGTAGTTTCAATGTATCATTATGTCTTTAGTTCTACTTCTGTGCCTTAGGTCAGCATGGTAGGTGGAGGGTGAGAGGCTGGTCTTTATAATTTAAGAATCAAAGAAATACGTTTTTATATATCCATCAAATACTGTTGTAGAAAACCTCTTAAGTGTATGTAAACTATTCTTTTGAAAAATTATAAACTTCACCTACAATGTGATTGAAATTCAAGCTTTTAGCAGTATTTTTGGTCAGAAATCTTTTTTTGGGGGGAGAAAAAAAATCTCTGTGTAACAAACAAGGTCTAGATGTAGATTATTTAAGAAGCAGAAGAAGAGGTTGCTGAAAGGTTGTCTTATTTGTCTCTTTAGGAATGATGTTATTGAAGATAATGACATTGGTAGCAATAAGAACACAGGAGACTGCTCTGAAATATTGGTTAGCACCAATTTAGACAGTGAAGCTATGAAACATGATACTGCAACTGAGGAGGAAGAAAGTCTTCAGGTGAGAGCTAAAGCTTCTTGTATGTGAAAATGGTTAATTGTGGCTTTAGCAGGGAAGTGCTTTGGAGACCTGAGTTCTGATAGCTCTGACACAGCTTTATATGCTGTTTTTCTGTTGCTTTATGCAGTTAATTCCCTTTTTTGCTATGCAGATTTCTAAAATAGACATATATGRAGAAGTTCTTGCGTACTTTGGTGCAGCCTGACTGGACACTGACTAATGGTTCTCTTCTTTCACAGGTGCCGGCCCTTCCTTTTGCTCAGGTAAGTTAATGTATCGGCAAGCATAGCACTGGTTAGAGTAGCATCTGTGTTAGTAAAAGCTTCCTGAGGAGAAGAGAATCTAATACTGTGGTTGTGGCATAACCCATAGTTAGTCACAGTGGTAGAAACTTGTGTCCCCTTGTACTGATGTGTGCACTCAGAAAAAGAAGAGAAAGAAAATGAGGCTTGTGAACTCCTTAAAAAGATTCAATACTTAAATTATCTTTTGAAGTGTCAGGATTGACTGTGTTCCAAAGCACAAAAAGTCATGCGTTTAAGAGGCATAGTGGTCTAAGATGCGATGCTAGCATGCTTTTTAGAAAATGAATCGAGCTGTTTTATTTTTACACTCATTTTTGCTCAGAAAATAAGATTTAATGATACTTGAAGTTGCTGTTAAAGTTCAGAAAGCAACTAAAAATGTAAGAGTCAGACCACAGAGCCTCAGATGTCATAGATTTAACTTTGGCTTTGCTTTTATGTTTTATACTTAACTGAACAGCTTCGTGTCACTGGAAGAAGTAAACCTTGTATACAGCTTGGATGGAAGCATGTTACTGCAGAAAAAGTGAATGTTGAAATAATTGTTTGCCTCATGCAGCACTCAGCTTTGATTTGAGCCGCAAATCATTAGACCTCTGCATAAAGTCAAACATGAGGGTTTGTAGTATGTATGGCCTGAATTTCTAAAGATGCTCTGAAATGTACTGGCGCTTTTGCTAACAATCAGACATCAGTGTCTCATCCGGAGCATCTTTACGCAATGAAATGATGCTTTGAAATATGTGCTGATAAAAACAAAATCAAGTGTAACAATAATATTGCTAGAGAATATGGTCTCTGCAATTCTGCATGAAATATAGCACATATGCAGCTCTCAGATAAGCACTTTTAATGSGAAATTCAAATCCATAGTTCCTCATTTATTTGATAAACGATTATTGTCATAACTCTAAATGATAAATTCTGTGGATAAAGAGATTTGCTAWAAATTTTGAAGGGGAACTTTCTACMATGGTTTTTAACTTGTCTGTGAACCCTTAACTCAGTTTGAGGGTTTCCTGAAAGATAACTAGAAAAATAAACCCACTGTTAGCAACTGGATGATTTTAATGGKTCTGCGAGCTTCAAAAGATAGAAACTGATGCCTTAGTGTAGTGGAACCATGACTCTTGCCTGGACTCCTGTGTTATTATTAAAACAAGGCATTGCTGTTGTGCTTTTCACTGTTGTAATGCGTTCTTTGTCTAGCTTTCTGTTTTCTTTCATGGATCCCAGCAACTCTTTTGAATCGCCTAACGAGCCARATTTTTCACTGCTGCATATTGTTTTAGAACTTCATTCTGTAATTTAAAATTTAATGGAACATATTGATTGTCCAGATTCTTTCCCRATGCATTAATGCCAAACCTTGTTATAAAAAATTTATTAGACTGCTATCCTGTAGGGTATAATGCACARAAATTGTTATTAAATTAGGTGGTACTTTATTCAATCCAGGTGAAATACTGTGCTGGCAAGAACTGTTCTGAAAGTACTGGGAAGAGTTGCATGCTTCTGCATGTGTCTGTCTTGACAGACTATTAAGAAGTCTTCCCCYCCCCCTTTTTTTTCTCCCCTCCTCTCCCCTCCTCCAAAGAAACATTTGCTTTAGATTTTTGGAATCTTTTTACAATGGAAATCTTCAAAAGCAATAGAAAGTGAACTGCTCGTATTAACTGCTAACTCTTTCTCCTTACTTCCTCTTGATTTCTTGGATAAAATAAATGTTGAGTCTCAGAAATCAAAACTCAAAACATACAGATGCAGATGGAGAAACAAAAAATAAACCAGTGGTTCTTCACTGTATTTTTGCAGTTTCAATGGTTTCRGTGAAAGAACAGTTGAGAAATGTGAATTATGCTTCTAATGAAGTATGTGCACTTGCCAGTTCTATGTACATTAATATGCTAAGAGTACGAAGGGAAAACTGATGCTTGGGAGTTGCATGCTTGTGCGTAGATGCRCTCTTGTTGTTGTACACGGTATCGTTCTTGGCCTTTTTCGCTTTTTGGCACGTTTCTGTCCATTGACTTCAATGGTAAGGTTTAGAGAGAAACTTTGTTCTTCTAAATCTCAGTTTTACCTTCTTGTTAGTATACCATTTCAACTTCTTTGGAAAGTTGTATCATTAGGGTGGATGCTACTGTGATTCTTTTGTCTGAAAGGAGTTTTAAAAGATGACCTATAGGGTTGGAGGAAACAAAAGATGAGCTCTTGTGCAYGTGCTCTTCTTTGGGTCTGAAGTGGAAGCGGAAGCAGCTTTTTCCACAACCACAGCAAATGTGACTAAGAGCTGCACAGCTCATCTCCAGACTGAAAATTATCTGTTGGACTGTTCCAAATATATTGTAATTGGAAATTATTTCCTTCAGTTGACTAGAAGACTGAAGTAATATAAACAAAATAATGGAGTTCTGTCTGAGAAAGGGCAAATATTACTGTCAGTCTTGTATGATTAGGAGTTGCTATGTATATTTGAACTCTGATCTTTTGTTTTATGTTCATACATTTTAAAGTTCATTTGCAAGAGCTTAAAACCTGAAATCAAATGTAATGTGTGATTTAGGAGGATATATTTCATGTTTCAAATTGCTTGTAATTCTCCAAAATAAGGCACTGGTTGAGGAAAACAGGTACTGGCCTTTGGCTTAAATACTTCCAGTAATCAGTCTTGGATCCTTGAAGTAATCAGTCTTTCTCTTACCAGCCTTTAGTAAACAAAATAGTGATGTGTATTCGTCTGAACTTTTTTTATGAGATGGTGTCATAGAATAACTGCCAACATTTCTTCATCCCTTTCCAGTTCTGTTGGTACTTTATTTAGCTACAGGGATTAGTAGTTCCTTTTAGAAAGTCTGTCAGACTTGTTTCGTTTTACACATGGTGAGCAYGAGTTTTCATCCAGTGTAAGTATCTTTGAGACTAGGATATACTTATTGCAAAAATTTTAGTCACCCTAAACTTTGTGCTACTCTTGAGCATTTGTAGTGAAAGTGTTGCTTATATCCTAAAACATATGGGGGGAAAATGGTTCATCTGAAGATGGAAAGCCATTATCTGCCTTCTAGTGATATATCTAGTGGATTTTTATTTTCCATGTAAAACGACTGGTAACTGGCCTCACTTTGAATGTAAAAATGTTACATGGTTAGCAAGTACAATTTCTTCCCACATATTAAAAAAAACAAAAAACAAAAAACAAAAAACAAAAAAACCCAAACCCTTCAGTTTTGTACTGGAGGGCTTTTTGTGGTCAGTGATGATTACAGAAATGTTTTCAGCTGAGAATACCAGTCCCAAATCTTTCTAAACCTACTTTTTGCCAACAGACTGCAGACTTATTGTTGAAACCATGTGGTAAAGATGCAGAAGTTGATGGAGAAAATAATAGTGAAAGGTATGAATTTGTTTCATTTATCACTTAAGTTGGCAGATTCCGTAACTTCAATTTGGAAACATAAGTACACCAAACTCTGGTAATTTGTTACAGCACAGTATAATATATGGGAGGGAAAACAAAACGCATAATTTCTCACATATAAAAACAACAAGGATGAGCTGGAATTATCTTTTTATGCTGATGAAATAAAAGGCAGAGAACTTTATGCACTTAAGAGAAACTTGATACAAACTTATATGATTGATGTCATGTTTCGTGAATCACCCTTTGCTCTGGGCAAGAGAAATGGAAGAGAAAATGTTTTCTTCAAATAATTTTGGGACATTTTGTGACTCTTAATGGTTTCAGAATTAATACCAGGAAGTTTTTCAGTTCATTTGCAGTTTGGGTTCAGCATTGACTGAGATTTCAGCTTTAGTGCAGTTGAATTTCAAAATATTTACTCTCAGTTTGGGAATAAATAAAGACTTGAGCTTTATTTATTTTCCATTATGTTTTTATTTTCCATTTAGTTTAAGTCCAGTTGTTGTTTACATGCTTYGGTTTGAAGTTCTGTGTGAAGAACAAAACCAAAAGAGTAATGTAATATTTGCTACCMAGAATATTAATTTTCAGTTCAAGGAAATGTGTTGCATATGTGTTAAAACTGGACTGAAGTGTCTAAGAATAACATGTAGGGAGAATGTATAATACTTACTGTCTATTAAGAATTTGTGTTTAAAATGATAACCAGTCTATTTCTTGTTTTTAGGCAAAAGAGTATATTGCTTGGTGGTAATGACAAAATAACTTCAGAGGTGTTTCTGGTAAGTTTGTGATTTTAATTTATATACAAATACACAATTGTTTGTAAATTTCTCTTAAATAGAGATAAGAAAAASAATAAACCTAGCTTTTAACAACTTCTGTTAGATTGGTCATCCTGCTGCTAGGTTTGCATAATCCCTGTCAGAGATCTTATCACCTGGCTGCACAAAAACTTTTGGCAGCACAGTAGGCTTATATTTATGCATCTAGTGTAAGGAATGTTTTATAAGGTTAATAACTGACTACTACTGTGGAAGAAAAGTTTGTTTGTAATACTGTATTGAATATGGGAGTATTGTCACTTGAGACAGAAAAAAATGAYTTTTTTTGCAGAAAACTTCCAGAGGTGCTGAGACTGACACTGATTTGTTACCTGATTTCCAGTTGCTAAATAATATAAAAAAAAAAATTCTTGTCTGTTATTTAAATACAGGATTCAACCAGCAAGACTTGTGATCTTAATGCAAATACTGATTCAGGGGTGTCAGAGGATGGCAACATTACTGTTTCTGAAGAAGCTGTGGGTGTCCAAGTACCACGTCTAGATCTGAAAAATGTATCGGATGGTGACAAATGGGAAGGTAATTTTCACCTTTAGTTTGCAGTGTAGTTACTCATAAGTAAAGCTTTTTGCCAAAGTAGAGCAAGCAGTTTGATAGCTTGAGT
>NW_028186501.1:5140627-5270607 GCF_003343005.1 Rhea americana | reverse complement strand
AAAAAAAAAAGCTCAAAAAGAGCAACTGAAGATAGCAAAAAAGCTTAAGTTTCATACTAGGAATTTTAAAGGAACTTAACTGACTTAATGTTTCCAGAACCCTGAGTATATCAGACCCCTTAAAAATGCTTTCTCTGGTTGTGTCATACAGTGTTATTCACATTGTTTTTATCCTTGTGAATGTTTTTTTTAATGTAAACTGTTTTAAGTTCTAATACTAGCTAAATTTGACTTAAAATAACTAAACCACTAAATACAGCCACTTACTTAGTCTGAAAAAAATCTGTTGGTTGCTTTAAACATCAGGAATGTCAGATGTTGGTTCTCTTGCCATTGGACAAATTGAAACAGCTCTCAATTTTCAAATAAAAGCTAAGTTGCACATGGGTACTATTTCTGTGCTCCTTTTGGTATACTGTTTGGATCTTAGAAACATTAGCAAAATAGTATTTCAATTGTATGAAATAAAGTTTTGTCTTGGAGCGCTTTCTCTACATTCTATAACCTGCTGATTCTTTATAGTCTTCCAGGTGTAGCAAGTCCCTAAACTTGATTTCATTGAACTTTATTGGTCAGATGTCTGGGAATAACCATTTAGGCTGTCCTTACACTYGCATAAAAGCACAACCTCTCTCTACCCTAACAAAAACAAACAAAAAACAAACAAAAAACCACACGTTCTTGATGTTGTTTTATTTTCAAAATAGTTGTTTATCTGGAGGCACTTCTCTGTATGTTATATCCTGTCCTCTGCCTGGTGCTGATATTCTGAATCATCAGTYGTTTTGCACCTAAAAAATGGAATTGATGTAGTTTGCTAAAGTATTACGAATTGGCACCAGTAGTAGGGTGATCAAAGTCCATTTATGTCTTATTTATACAAATTGTAAATATGAGGTGGTTGATGTTAGTACAGGTTTACTATGCAGGGATGAGGGTTTACTTCCAGCAGGTTGTTCCAGTGACAGCTATTTTTTGAGATGTCTGTAAGGGGTCACCATCAAACATCAATAAGTCACTGGTAACAAAAAATGAATCCAATTATCTTTTTGGTTGCTGTGTTATAAACAATAAGCCTGCTGAAGTATTCCTGAAATGTGCATAGGTTAACAGTGCAGCTTGTAGTTGTAGTGTGTCAGTGCGTAAAGCTTTGCCTTAAGCTCAAGTAGCGATAACTTAAAAAGTTGTTAGTCACCAGTATTGACAGTACTTATTTTTGTGTTCTGCTTGCTTTTACATGTTTTCTCAGTTAATTTGCTGCATGAATCCATATTTCCTTTTTAACCTTTTTGTAAAATGATTAAGTTTGCAGTTTGTGATTGGCTTATCTGTATTTGTCATGTTTGCCAGTTGATCCTTTCGAGCCCTGGCAAACAGTACGCTCAGAGTATGTCATGTCATAGGAGTCACTTTGCAGGCATCTAAAGACACTGAGTCTAGGTTTTCACTCTTGTTGCTCAAGCTGATAACTTTTGTTCTCTGTTTTATTTATGTTAATTGTTTACTTACATGTTATGTTTTGTTGCACCCTCTATTTATTTTAACTTGTTTTAATACATATTCCCATAAGGTTTGTGGCTTCCATTTTCATTTTTTCTTTTATTCTGTTCATAAAAGACACTTTGGTTTCATATGTCTAAATAATTTTATGATCCTTACCTTGAACAGAAAGTAGCTTATCTGTATATAAATATATAATACGTAGTAAAATGTAGTAGTAATAAAATCATGATATTTTGCAGGACACATGGTATTTCATTGTGAAGTACTTCAGGTTTGGCTATTCTTCGGTCCTGTTTGGAGTGTATATATTAGGACCTCAGTGTTCACGGCACTGCAGGTCCTGTGGCATTCCATTTAAGTAGATTGATTTTGTAGAGCAATCTGTACTAGTTCAAGTCTTCTACGAGATTTTGAATATTAAAGCCTGTGTGATGGAAAACTTAGTCATGTAACCAACATAGCTCTTGAAAATGAACATGGAATACTTCTTAGCTTAGTAGGAGAAAAATGCAGATCAGTTGATCTACATTTCTGAGTAGATTTTTSTGCATTTGTCCTGCTTTTTGAAAATCTCTACCATCTTTGAACTGTGAGCAAAATTATATTTAGAACTTGGTTTTTGTTAACATAGAGATGCATGAGACATTTACTGAAGTACAGTAAGTCTTTACTATTCCTTTGTCAGTTCTTTTGTAAACTTTTTCAGTAAACARTTTAATTTTGCTAAGGGCTGAGCATCCTTACCTGCCATTGAAATTGCTTGGAAGCTGAGAGTGCTCAGGGCCTGGCCCAAAGATGGGATGTTTTCCCCTGGTACTGTATCTTCCTGCTTTACATGTTATGTATGGTTTGTTCTGACTGTGCTGTGTGTTCACTTTAGTATTTTTGCCATTCTTTTTCATTTTATTAGCGCCATGCCCTATCACTTTTCCCCTCATTGATTTCAAAACAATGCATCTGCAGAGAGAAGGGGAGGGTAAGTATGGTTCGCCATACGTTCAGTTATCTGCCTTTTGATAGTTTATGGTTTGCTTTCTAACTAACCCTTCACCTGCTGTCCCTTATATCTTGGGAATATTCTGATCTACAATTTTTTTTTACTTTTTATTTTATTTTTTTAAGTTGTATCTTGAACTGTGCAGACAGGCAAGATTCTAGCTTAAAAAAACAAAACAAAAGCCACATAATGCTTAGTAATTATGCAGTGGAAAGCAGGTACAAGGGTTGTTATCTTTTTTTTAAAGATTACTTTGTGGGTTTTATTGTTGTTCTGCACACTTTGAACCCAATTTTCAAATTTCTGATTTGCACCGGAAAACGTAGGCAGCAGCATTCTGAAAGTAAAAAGGGGTTTTATTTTAAATTGAAATGCTTGGAAGGCTGTCAGCTTTTTTTATTAGACAGCAAGAAAACCATATCTGAGAACAATAAAGGATATTAGTAACTAGCTTATATGGGCATTTAAAAAATATTCTATTGTTTTGGAATCCTCTGCTTTAGAGAGAAATTACCTTCCAGAAATTAACAAATCTCTTTTTCTCAGTGGTGTCAAGATGGATTTAAATAAATAAAAATCTTCCTTTAAAAAGACTAAGCTAATGAGTTTAATACCTAAAGAGAGGTACCGTCAAGTTTACCTAGCCTTGTTCAAAACCAAGAGGACAATCCTTGAAAGTACTAAGGCAGTATATGAAAATTGATTTCCACAGCAATATATTGCAACAGATAATAAATCTATTCTTCTAATCTTCAGATTTCGGATTAGTAAATAAGGTACTGTTACACTATTGAGTTGTTCAGGAATGCATATTCCTAAGATACACTTTGAAAAAGGGATCCTAGTGTGCATACTTCGTTTCAGTACCTTTTTCTTTCAATTGTCATATGACAGAATTTGTAGCTTTCAGATGTATTTCACTGTATTTATTCACTTTGTGTGAGACACCACATCCTTTATAGCATACAAGACTAAGCATTGGGTATGCATTTGTGTTTCCTTCTGACTCTTGTTTATAATTCTGTTAAGACTAGTACGATTTTGTGTCCTTTCTCTTTTTTTATGCTATAGATCCGTTTCCTGCTTTCAAATCCTGGCAGGAGGACAGTGAATCTGGAGAAGCACAGCTTTCCCCACAGGCTGGACGAATGACTAATCATCCTTTGGAAGAAGATTGTCACCCTGTATTGTCTCATCGTAGTTTGGATTTTGGACAAAGCCAACGTTTCTTGCATGATCCAGAAACATTAGATTCTTCATCCAAAGCACTTTCTTTTGTTAGGTGTGTATTTTAATACAATTTGGTAAGATTTGGGGGTAGGAGGTGAGACTGCCAGTATGCAAATACTGTTAACTGTTTAAGAGCCTAATAGGTTTTTGTGATATGATCAATTAAAGACCAAAGTCAAATGTAGCTTTATATGGCCATTTGGCTGTTTTATATACCTGGGAACTGCCATATTGGGTCAGACCAGAGATTCATCTAGGATGGTGTCGTGTCTCAGAAAGTGGCTGCTGGCAGATACTGAGAGTATAAAAATAGGACAAGCTTATGGAATGTTTCCTGGCATTCAGTCAGTGCTGCTGGTGCTTACTGTAATGGCACTTCCTGGACTGAAGAAGTATTTATATATTCTGTTTACCATTCTTTACTAGGCTGCTGGCCCCTGACTTTATGTAATTCGGGACGGGGTTCTGTAGCATGAATATCTATTTTSATGTAGCATTATTTCAGGTTTGGTTCTCTTCACTGGGAGCAGATAACATACTGTGTGAAACAAGTTGCACAAATTATTGCAACTAAAGTGTGCAGTAATAGTATGTAAGACTGTTCATTTGGGCTATGGAAAGCCTTCATTCAGGACGGTTATAGGAAGGTATCAGTTGCTGGAGAGCTGTGAGACAGCAGTACGGTGAAGACAGGATTCTTTGTGCAGGCCCTTTTTTTTTGGTGGCTTAGAGGGTGAAGCTCATTTACCTCAATGTGTAAAAGCTGAATTTATTAAAGAAGGTGCAAGTTGTTTGTGTGACATTGGCAACTGTGACCCTGCAAAGCTGTAAGTAAATTGGTGACCTGACTATCTAATACTGTTGCTGTGAGAAGTAGTGTAAGAAAAGTTTCTGTGCTTGTTAGGGAAGAAATAATCCTACGAAATGAGAAAATATGGAACAGGAAAGACCAAGTTCAGAATCCCTGATTCTCTGTACAACCTAGACTTATTGATGCAAAAGGATACTTTTCCAAGTTTTTTCCGCTTAGCAGCAGCAGAAAGTATGGTTGAGGAATACTGTTAAAAAAAAAAAAACACCGACGACTGACCTGCTGAAAAGTTACGATTATAATAGCTCTTCTCATCATTCTCAAACTACTAAGGATCTGCAGTATTTGTAGTATTTTCTAGTGCCTCAAACTACATAGGTATCACTAGTTGTGTTGAGAGATCTTTCAGAAACTAGAAAGGAAAAAACAGGACATCAAATTTTGAAGGCAGCAGATCAAGGCATTTTGATTCAGTAAATAAATATCTCTGATTGAAAACTCGAGAAGAATGAATTGTAAACTGAGAAAAGAAATACTGAATTTAGTCATCTGTTACTCAAAAAAGATGCAGTTTCTTGCACTTTTTAATTATTTAAAACGATGCTTTAAAAATGTTTTTATTACAGAACACGAAGAGCATCTTTTAGCTCTAAAGATGACAAAAGGGAAGACAAGACTCCGTATCAACTTGTCAAGAAATTACAGAGAAAAATAAAGCAATTTGAGGAACAATTTGAAAAAGAGAAAAACAGTAAGGTAAGTTACCACTTGTGCTTTTATGCAAGATAAGTTACCTCATAGTAGAGCTAAGCTACTTCCAGTAGTTCAGTACGGGGTAACTAACTGTGAATCACAAAATATGAATAATTTTGTTACATGCTGCTGTCTGCAAAATTGAAGTGAAAAAACAGCAGGAGCAGAAAATAAGCCATAATACCTGAGCCCAAAGAAGGGCAYACAGTGACATTTACACAGTGAGACTGAGGATGTCAGATGAGATAAGGGGAGAGAAAAAAGCATCTTACTTGATGGTTCACTTCTTATTCAAGCCTGTTCAATTTCTGGTGTTCTATTTCAAATCTATTTTCAGAGGTGTTGTCCATTATGTTGACACGGAGATTTGAGCTGGTACGAAGGGAGGCATCCTTGGTACTAGCCACTTTCACTGTCCTATATGATTGAAATCTTTATAAAAAAGCTTTAGTGTATGTTTGACTTTATGCAAATGTAGTTTCTCTGTATTTCTTTTCAGCCCTCCTATAGTGATATTGCAGCCAACCCTAAAGTTTTGAAATGGATGACTGACCTTACCAAACTGAGAAAGCAAATAAAAGGTAAGGATTATTTAAAAAAAAAAGAATTTGTTTTTTAAATACAAATGTGAATTATCTAAATCACTAAAATGGAAGTGATATGTCATTCAGGGAAATTCCACAGGGTAGTAAAGAACTTTAATTTCTAGATTCTGACCTATTCTATTGCAAAAGCCAAATAAAATTATTCTTGGGGCTTTGTTTTTAGTTTACTGGAGGAGAAAATTGCCTGTGCAGACTGTGTTATGTCCTTTATTTACAATTAAATCAATTGAAAGTTATTTTAAATTTTTAGRTTGGATAACTTTTCTCATTTCAGATGCAAAGCAGAAGAGCTCAGATGGAGAGTTCATACCTCAAACACGTCCACGAAGTAACACACTTCCAAAAAGTTTTGGCTCTTCTCTTGACCAAGAGGATGAAGAAAATGAAGATGAGATGCGGGTTGTGCAGAAAGAGAAGAAGCCGTCCAAGGAAGCTACAGTTGAACTCATTTTGAAAAGATTAAAGGAGAAACGAGTTGAAAGATGTTTGCCAGAAGATATAAAAGTAAGCATAAGCTTATGGTTAAGCTGCTACTAGGTGAATAGCAGAGGGTAATAGAGCACTGTCAAACACTTGAACATAACATAAACTGTGACCCTGCAAAGCTGTAAGTAAATTGGTGACCTGACTATCTTAASACTTAAAACAACATCAAAATGTTGTTTTATCATAAAATGATGTCTCTGTCTAGTAGCCCTTACCCAAGCCCCCATACTTCAGACTCTGTGGGGAAATGGTCAAGTTGAACGACATTTTTCTTGCTCAGTGTTTGTTAAAATTTTTACAAGTATCTGCTGATAATATTGGATAGCTTTAAATGGATGAGGTGGGATATGTGTTGTTAACTAAGCTAAGTTTGGCTAAGGTGTCTCTATAGCTGTTAATGTAGAAAAGCTGTTGACGTGACTTGTGTTTGATTAGATGTAAATTGTTCTTCTGACAGAAAATGACAAAGGAYCATTTGGTAGAGGAGAAAACATCTCTTCAGAAAAGTCTCCTGTATTATGAAAGTCAGCATGGACGGCCGGTAATACCTGATTTACTTCATCAAACTATGTTAATGTATACGCAGACGATGGTAGCTGTCTTTTAAGAGTAGCAACAATATTTGATACTGTTTTTCTCAAGACACAAAGTTATACATCAATTTCCATGTTACTGTTAGAGGAATTTATTGCATTGACTTCTAAAAAGTAGAATTTTATGTAATGATTAATTATATAGGCTGTTTTTCCACAGATGGGTAGGCTATTGTGGTTTGCAATGTGATTTATGGAGTTTGGCTCCATATTTCTCTGTGAAGCAAACAAGTCTTAAAAGCAAGCTGTTGATCCTGGGATCAGGCCTGAAAGGTTTTTCTGGATTTCACCAACAAATTGAAAGATGTTAGTATTTCAAGTATGAGGTGTATATCTTACATAAATGGATATATGGAAGTAAGAGTAAGTGAGTAACAATTAGCCCCTAAAATTTTGGGTTTTATTTTGGTAAGTAGTCAGTATCCATTAGTCCTATCACAAGATCCTTATTGCTCTTATCAGCTCTGTGGATTTGTCGCATTAACTAGACGATCAGCACTGCCATGTCAGTCTGCCCAAGCCTTCAGTGCTAAAAGCCAAGGAAGGCAGAATAATGACCTTGGARGTATTGGCACTGGCTCTACAATCTCCTTTGGAAGAAAATCCCAGGAAATCTTCAGGCTAGSTTTAAAGATTGATTATACATAGTGATCAAGAATTGAGAGTAAAATCAGATCTCCCTCCACAGTTTCATCTTTCTCTATTTATTTTTTTTCTCTTTCCTCCTTCACCCCTATCATTTCTGTAGAATCATCATTGCTAGTCACTCAGTGGTTCTTGTAGTCTTCTTCCCTAGTTTTTGGTCCCTCCCTCCTTTTTCCCTCTCTCTCTTTTTTTTTTTTTTTTTTTTTCCTCACCCCCTCTTCTTTTCCATAGTTTTTTAAAGATAGAGCATTTGCTCCTACTGGAGCTGCCCTAACTTTTAGGAATTCTTCTAAACTTCACCTGAAAAATATACAGTCAAAGTGAGAAAGCAAGAGRAAAAAGCACCCACTCCTTTCCTTGGAGGTTTAAAAAAAAACAAAGCCCACACTATTTAAATTAGTTTTATATTCCTAATTGGAATGTGCTAGAGGCCTGGCATGAGAAGCAATGCACTTTGTGTTTGCTTGTATATTACTGAGTGACTGGTGTAATTAATTCTGTGGTTTCTCTGCCTTTAGGTTACTAGAGAAGAAAGACATATTGTGAAGCCACTTTATGACAGATACAGACTTGTAAAACAAATGTTAACTAGAGCAAGCATTACTCCTATCCTTGTGAGTAAAACAAATATAATCTTTTTCTCTTCTCTCTCCTTTTTTTTTTTTGTTTTTTTGTTTTTTTGTTTTTTCCTTCCTTCCACTTTTGAAGTGCTAGGCTGACTTTAGAAGAGCTTAGTAATACTGTTCCATAAAACACCTCTTACTTTTGGAAGATGCAGGATGTTGTCATAGTACTTGGGGCATTTGATTGACTGCTGAGACCAGAGCAGTTCAAATCTGTCTTTGACCTGATGGCTCTTAGGGAGTAGATGGTTCCTGGTAGAAGTAAATAAGCTGGTCTAACTTTAATTGGCTGAGACATTCCCAAGTCACTGTGCTAGGTGTAGTTCCATGGTACGTATTGTCCTCCCATGAATAGCAATGCTAGTTGCAGTGAAGCCTGCCTCTTCTCTAGCTCAAGTTGTCACCAGAGGCATGAGTGAAAGGACTGGTATAAGAACCGTTTCATTCCTGCTTGTTTCACCGATTTGAGATATGTTATCAATGTCTGCAGCATCTGTAAAACATCTGTGCTTTTTTGTTTTTTTTACTTCATTTCCTTCTAATTTGCAGTGCTTCCCCCTACTCCAGTCTTGTCTTGTACGTGCTTACAAGCAATATATTATGTAAGAAATGAGGAGGAGAAGGGTTTCCATGTTATGCAGGGAGATGGATGTAACCTTGTTTGCAGTGACATACAAAAAGTTGTGGAATAACAAACAGCTGGCTGGCTGTTCTTCGCAAACTCTAATCAAAATCTTGCATGCTGACTCAGACATGCAACACAACATAGTTTTGATATTAGTTATTTGACCTTTTTGTAAGGAAGAGAGCTGACGTGAGATAGTCCTCCACCAGATTTACGTATCTGTGCAGTGGCTTACTCAGCAGCGATTTAATCTGCTATCTAATTTTACTCTAATTGTTCTTAGCAATCCCCTCTCAGGTGAAGTGTATGGAGATAACAGGGGCCAGCTCAAGATCATTCTTTTCTTGCATGTGCTATGGAGAAGAAAAAATCCTTAAAACCTCCTTGTACTTTATTATCAGAGAATTCCCTTAGTTTTCTCAATTGTAGGGTAGCTTTTAGATGTACAATTCAACAGAGGGGGCTTTTCTTGTCCTTTTTCAGGTATCATTTGTAGTTGTCCCATTTGTGTTCTGTAAGGATATTTAGTCTTCTACTTTTCTGAATGAAGAAATACTCATTAATTGCAGTGACTTGAAAAAAATTGTATTTACCCCATACAGCATTTAATGCTTAATTGAATGTAATGAAACAAGCTTAAATATTTCAGGGGTCGCCGTCAACCAAGAGGCGGGGGCAGGTGTTACAGCCCATTATTGAAGGTGAAACTGCCCATTTTTTTGAAGAAATTAAGGTGTGTACAATGCATTAAAATATATACATATATTTCTCAGCAGATGCAATAAGGAATGGAAGTGTTTCATATTTGTTTTGAATTCCTACTTTGGCTGTTCAGGAAGAAGAGGAGGAAAGTGATGGTTTGTCTGCAGACCTGAATGATATCTTAAAAACTGCTGTCCAAACACAGTCTGTTTTAAGCCCAGTTGAAAACTCGGAGTCTGATGTTGAAGATGGTCAAGAGAAACTGACCCGGGACCTTAGGCTGTCAAGCACCCGAGCTGCTTCTATGTATGTATAAATGAGAAATGACTAACGCTATTACAGCAGTTGCACTGATTGCACTTACAATCATGACATGAAATATGAAATTGAGAATTGACAAGTTCACCACTTACCAGGAACTGTTTGGATTGAATGAGTGTTCCTTCCTCTGACGTGTCTGACTAAGATCTTTTTGTATTCAGCAAGTTAGTCTTCTACATTTTCCTCAACCTGTTTTTGCTGTGTAGACAGCAGAAAACTTGCACCCTTTTATTAACTACTAGATGTTTTCAGTATTTCATTATCAGATGCCATACTCCTTGTGGATGAGATCAAGTTAGTATTAGTTAACTAGTTCAATTGTTTTTGAGCATACTTTGAAGAATTTAAATTTTATTATAGGGCCAACAGTATTTTCTTTCACTTGAATTTGTAGGCCAGAATTGTTGGAGCAACTGTGGAAAGCCAGAGCTGAAAAAAAGAAGCTACGCAAGACTTTACGAGAATTTGAAGAGGAGTTTTATCAACAGAACGGAAGGTTTGTTTAGCAGAAGAATAGATGCTGGACAGCAGCTTTGTTCTGTAGCTACATTTTTCACTTTTAAAATGAGTATTGTCAAATGGAATCTAATCTGTTTTAATCTTTACTATGAATAATTTCTTGAAGGAGATTGGTTTCAAGGTATGACTGGTGCTAGCTCATGTATTTTTTAATAGAGGAAGAAGCCTGCTCCTTAGTCTTCTACTTCCCCTGTTAAAATTTGTAAGGCATAGTAATGAAATTGGAAGAATTAACTTTTATAAAAACTATTCAGATTGTCCCTCTATTTTTAACGTAGCCAGGCTTCCCTTCCCCAGAAACACCTATTTGTTGTTTGTTCTGGTAGGCCAGTTCAGACAGTGATAACTGCTTCACCAATAAAGGGGGTGGATTTTTTATTATTATTTTTTTCTTTTATTTTTATATAGTTATTTTAGGCATCTTGTTTGAATGTATATTGTCATGAATTTGATTGAACCGCTGCCATGTGTGCAATAGGAGGTTTTTCGAGGGGTGTCACCTCATGAACAAAACTAGTAACACTCAAGAGGTAGATCATTTTCTTGACTGGTGTAAATTCTTACTTAACTACAATCGCTACTGTATTTCTCATTAACCATAAACTGCTGGGCAATTAGTTTTACAAATTTCACTAATGGTTCCATCATACACTTACTGAATWTGAGACATAACTCCCATTGACTTTGATTGCAAATGTTGAGGTTAATAGTGAATGATTGATTTAAAAATAATTACTGATAGATTAATTTACTATAATCTAGTCTTAAGTAAATAAGAATAATTCTGTGCTATCATTTTGTTGATCAGTCTCAATTTAGTGAAAATGTAAATGTACCTAAACCAAACGTAAACCTTGACGTTTTCTGTAACGTATATGCAGGACCTGAAATGAAAAAGTCTTCACAAACTGTTAGTAAAAACTGCAGAAGAAATTATCAAAAAGCTTTATAAACTATGTTACGGCAGCTGTGTTGAACAAATGCACCGGCTTTTCCATTCAGCAGTGGCAGTTTATGGCAATTGTAACTACGAAGAACTAAAATAAAACAATATGCCTGTTACTGGTTAACCGCCTGCCAAAAATGTTTCTGTCTGTCTTAAGCTAACTGCCCTTTGCTGCTTTTGTGTTTGACTTTCTACAATATATAGGATCTTCTTGAAACTCAAATACGTTTCTTTTTACAGGAACGTGCAGAAAGAAGACCGGATTCCAATGCTTGATGAGTAYAGGGAGTACAAGAAAATTAAAGCCAAACTTAGGCTGTTAGAAGTCCTTATCAGCAAACAAGACTCTTCAAAGTCAATATAAATTATGTTCCTCCAAAACATTGAATAACATAATCTTTCCTTATGCTACCATTGTACTTATTGAGTGCTTGTGTTCATTTGTCATGCACTGTTGAAAGAATCCAGTTTGTGCACTTTATTGTGGTGCCACTATAACATGTTTGAAGGGTAAGTAGGTCCTGTTTAGAGAGCAAATAAGATTTTTAAGTTCGAGACTGCGCTATCCAACTTAAGCAAACACAGTTTCCATCAAAATTTTGTGTTACATATGCATCTTGTTCCAAAAAGACTATAGCATTTTGTTCTTTAGCATTCAAGARCTTTGAGACTTTTGGTATTACCAACCTTTTGCATTATTGAAGAAATTACCTATATCATAATGCTTCACTGAACTACTCCTGTTGCCTATTTTTTATTATGGGGGAAAAAAATCAGCAAATTAAACACACGGCTCTTTTTTCTTGGGACATTTAAAAACTGGACTGAATTCCTTTCAAAGGACTGCTGTGGAACAACTTTAATTTTTGATAATTCTAAATTGCATCTATCACACAGTAATAATTAACATCTATGGATTTTGCTACTTAGTGGTCACGTATCCTCCTTGATAAAGATGACAGTGGACAAACCAGAAAGTGACCTTGCTTAGTGTCTCTTAAAACTTGGAAAACTGAAAAGTTATATCACATGCTGCCTACAGGACTTATGTTACTGTTCATTTTATCATTTTACCAGTTATTGTTTATCAGCTAGTGGTGACATGGTGTTTTGTCTGAATTGGATACTGCATCTCCACTTTCAGAAGATTTGAGGAACATAATGAACATTTCAGTGTATTGGAAATCTGATGGTGCTCAGACTTGCACAGCTCCAGCAGAAAAGACCTGGCTTAGGTCAGTTAAAATTCCACTGTACGTGAAACGAGTATGGTATCAAGGGCTAAAAATCAGTGTAGCTAATGTGCACCATAAGATGAACTGTGTCAGCTTTGAGTGAGGAAATTACTGCTGTTTATCATGATTTTGTTATACGGTTGGAGAATAAAACTAAGTGATCTAACCTTTATGATGTAAGCAAATCAGCTTATGGGCCTTGCATGATTTAGCTTCAGAGTTGAAACTAAATAATGTTCTGATGATCACATCTGCTCTGCTGAATGATGATTTTGCTAGCTTTATGTTCTACAACAGCCATCAGCAGCTGTTTTTGATCTGGCAAAGTCTGTGTGTTAATTTTAACTGGTGCTTTCGTAAATTTTTTCTTCAATATATGAGTTCGATTGTGGCCATGTTCTGCATGCAYCTACTCTGACTGCATGTTTTTATGACTGGCTAACGTCAACACAGCTATTAATCATACTGCTTTATGAAAGACCAAAAATGAACTTTCTCACAAAGTAAGATGTGGCTAGCATGTTACCTCATAGGCTTGCTGTTCTGTCATGAAGCATATGAAATAGGTTAAAAGTAGGATTTTTAGTGCTCAGATTTCATCTGTGTACTATAGAATACTTCTTGTTTTGTTTTTACTCTGCTTGTAGGCATGTATTTTTGGAATTCAGAAAAAAAAAAAGCACTAAAACTATTGAGCACTGGTGGTATGCCTTTTTTTAAACAGCAAAATGATTTGGGACCTTGAATTATGAGGTTAAACTAGTCTTGAGACCATTTATCAATTTTATTCAGTTCCATTGTGCAATGTACACTTCAGTTAACTTTTCTATCAGTCTGCAGACACGGGTGTATCCAAACATTGAAACTAATGTGTACTGTATAGTGTTGTACATGAATGTTTGTGTTTTATATACCACATGCAAAATGTCAATATGCACTATTTAAATGTTTTAAATAATATATTCCTCCTTTATAATGCTTAAATCTATATGATTCCAATATTTTTATAAGTGAGTGAGTGATCAGACTGGTTCCAATTCAGAATTAACAGCTGCTTTGTGTTTGTTATGCAGTGTTTGGCTGTTTATTCCATATCGTAGATAAGCATGGCAACAGTTATGCTATGAGTGTGTTTTGTGCCATCCTTGTTGAGCAATAAATAAATGGTAGAACTAGGCATTTTGTGATATAACAGTTTTACTTTGGTAAAAGCAAAACCTATATATCTATATGGATATATAGATATGGAATATATATAACTAAACCAGATATAATTGCATTGCTATGTCTGGTGCTCATTGTATAGACTTTTATAATAAAAACACCTTAACCTTTATTGTCATATTTTTGTTTCTCATTGTGCTTTTTCCTCCAGTACCATCTCCTAAAGACAAATGCTGCGTCCTTCATTATTCCTGTATGTATGTGTAGTTTCAAGGTGTTTGTTGCTTGGGCAGGTCTGAGTTCCCAGCTGAGCCACCAGAACTGGGGGGGGGCAGGTGCTGAGGCAGCTCTACCAGTTACAGCAGTTCAAGCCCTAACTTCACCTGTTTAGCCTGTGCCTCTCTGTGCCTCTGCCTCAGCAGAGACAGCAGGGAAGTCACCATGTCCGCTCCTGAACTGGCAGCTTGGCAACGTTGTGCGATACTGGCTTCTATCCCTGCTCGGGTGCCAGCTGGGAATGTGACCGTACAGGTGCAGACAGAGTCACGCTCCTTCCTGCTCTAACAGCAGCAGCCTTTGGAGGAGATCACTGGTGGAGCTGTTGCAGTTCTAATTCACTGCCCCCGGGGTGTGACACCTTCAGCTGCTGAGCAGTATTTTATAGTGCCTCTATATTCCTAATGATTGCTTAGCCTCAAAATCAATGTCACTTACAGCAGTTACTTGTGTATTCRTGGCCAATAAACACTGCTGCTGCGCACAATCTTGTAAGCACAGGAGGATGCTTTTCATCTGGACCAAACTGATTTTTTATTGTATGTTTGTATAATACCATAAGAAAGGTGATTATGTAGTCTTTCAAACCAGCTACTCTGTTGTATTTTCTGTGACTGCTTTTCTCTTCAGTGTGAGGCCTGGCAGAGGACAGAAAAATTCCTGAATGTGGAGAGTCTGTGAATGTATGAGGATGTGCAGGTAAGTGGGAAGAGACAGGGAATAAAAATTAGGAAGGGTGAGTGAGAAAGCAGTCTTCAATGTATTCTTTAGGGTGGGACAGAATAACCTTCCCTCTGATCAGTGAACACTAGCTTGTGTACATGGCAAGAGTGAATGTTGATTCCAAGATACTTGCATGCGCAAGCTCAGATGTGTGGCTTTCCTCTAAAGATGGGGGAAGAAATAAACATGGTGTTAGYAGACTTGAAGAATGACCAAGGTCTTGCTACAGAGCTGTTGTCCAGTCCTCTATGGTTATTTACTTGGTGAAGCTTGCTGTAGTCAAGATGTTAAGACGACAAAAATTTTCAAACAGTGAATTGGTAGAAGCTGCTTAAAATCCATGTGTTCTTCAACAGTGAAGAAAGACTTTAATGAAGGAAAACTACCCACTGTTGAAGGTGGTTAATCAAAGTCGATGAGATACAGTTGGGGGAGGGAAGCAAAAATTCAAGGATATTTTCTTGCCTAAGAACCTGAGAGAGCACAAAGCTATAGTATTCCAAGTCCTACCTTTCTAAAGAGTTTTTCCTGGGCTGCGGTTTGAGTGCAGGGCTAGGGCCTTGCCAGGCAAGGCTATAGAGAGAGTCTCCTGTGGTCTGGAAGAGTAGAGCAAGGATGAGAAGTGCTTGGAAGCTCTTCCACAAAATCCTGGGTAAATAGCTGTGGATAAAAATTTCAAGATGTCTTTGTATCAGAATAATTGTTCAGGGGGAAAAAAATTAAGAGATGTTACAGACAACACCTCTGCTTTCCTGCATGTCAGGCTATTTAGGAATTAAGGTAAAGAGATAACCTGTGATCAAGGTTTTCTGGATTAAGTGTCCAGCGATACTGCATAGCAATGAGAGCCCTTTGAAACAGAAGGGAAGAGGTGGCTTTRTTTTTAACTGGTCCCTCTCAAAAGTGAAAGGATGTCTGGCCAGGAGGCCAAAGTACCAAATCACTGAACACGGGTAACACGTTCTCCTTGTGTCTTCAGTTGCCTGCCTAATCCCTTCTCCTTGGTACAGCTCCTGCACAGTGGGATTAGACAGAGAGACTGGAGCCCGTGTAGTACCTTGACAGTACTCTGCAGGACAGAACTAAGGCTTTGTAATACTATAAGTCCTTCTAGGGTTTATACCTGYTTCAGAGTGTTTTGGAGGCTGGGAGTTGTGTCACACACTGAGATGTACAGCAGCAGAACTTGGGTGGGGCAGAGGCTGGTGCCTGGGTGGACTGGGTGCAGGCTGGGTGTTGCAGCTGGYGATGGCCCTGTGTTTTCTCATGGTGTGCTCAGATGGCATTTGGACGCGTGTTTTATTTCTTCCTGTGTCTCAGCTGCAGCAAAGAACAAATAATGGCTAGATATGAGCAGATTGTTTCTGGTCTGGACACAACACCTAGTTTATCTTCTGTTGTTTCCAGGAATAAATGAGGCAGTGAGGGAAACCTTGTGTGTGGGTCTTTGTTCTAGCAAAATAGCTGGCCCACAAAGTAATGATCATCCTTCCTGTGAATCCTTCCGTGTTTTGAAAGGAGGCTTATTCTTTAAAACCGTACAATCTAATGCCTTGTGGCTGTGCAGCTTACGCATGACTGGGTACTGTGCTGGCAGAGATGAAAACCTGGGTTTAGGTTGTGGCAGAGCAAAGAAGCACGAGCTGCGCTGCCCCACTTGCGTACCTGACACAAAACCCTCCTGACCCCAGGAATGCCTAGTGTCTCTGGGGAAATGGGTATAAATGGATTTAGGAATAAAAAGGGCACGTTCTCAGAACTCATATTGGTGTAGAGATGAAGCGAACTGCCCTCTAGTGGTTGTAGTTATTAAGACTTAGGCAAAAAAAAAAAAAAAAAAAAAAAAAATCCTGGAAGAGGAATCAGATTTTCTTTTTTTTTTTTTTTTTCCCCTGGAGGTATAACCTGTCTTACAAAGAACAGAACAAAAATTGTTTAAAAATAACTATTAGCACTTGCAACAGATGCACTAGCAAAAAAACCTCAATATGTAGAAGTCTGGGCTAATGAACCACGTTCTGGACTCTAGTTAGTAATTAAGGATTGTGTTAAACCAGATTGGGCCAGAAATTGAGAGAGGGGAACAGAGCAGGCCCAGGAAGCTGCCATTGCTCATGATCTGCCCTCCTGGTTTCAAGAGCAGCTGTATCAGTGCTCCCCAAAGGAGGCTGCAGAGTAAATGTCACTCAGGCATTTGTAGAGATTTCTACCCAGCACTCTGGCAAAAGTGGTGAGTTTTTTTCAGAGCTGAAAAACCACCTGAAACTTGCACGGAAAATACTGGGAAGCAACAACACTATGTTTTTATTGGGGTTCCTGCTTCCTTATCCAGAAATAGAAAAGTAGGGGAGAAGAACTGCTTTTTCTTGCTTTCGAATTTCAATTGTGTGAAGAATAAGGCCATCTCTCTCTCTCCAGATGAGCTCATCCATTTTACCTTGTGACCTTGTCTGAAGTGACCTTCATCTGTTACTTTTTCTTCATAATTCTACTGAGTTTCCTGTTAACATCATCTAATTCCTTTTCCAGCTCAGCTGTATACCTGAAAAGTCTAGGACACAAAAATACAGTAAGAAATCCTTGAGATAAGGCTTCCCTTAAACTTCTATTTGTAAGCCTTTCTGTTTGCTCGTTTGAACTGTGGCAGCTCCCAAAAGTCTAGTTCTGAACTACTCCCTTCTCAAACATAAAGGTTTTACAGCTTATCTGCCTCTGTGGGCAGGCACAAGGGGATGTGCTGGAAAAAGTGAAAATATTTTAAAATTTTGATCCCACCTCATTTTTTTGACTAATGTCCTTGCAAGCTGCTTTACTAAATATCTTTTCTGCTTCCACCTTCTCTTTCTCAGGCCAGTCACTGTCAAACAGTGTAAAAGCACTTCAAATAATCTCTTAAAATTACTGATTTTGTAATTTCTGACTTTTCATCTCCTGTGTCTCAAATTGCCGCTCTATAATGCTTTAGGTAATCCAAGTCAGGGCTGCTGCAGTCTGCAGTCACCTGGGGTTGGGGAGAGGGAGAGCAAGAACAAACTCAGACACTTACTGCTGAAGTTGTTCAGGGGAGATAGAGCTCTGAGACGTGACAGAGCCGAAGTCCTCCATAGATGGATGCTTCTGACGGAAATTCTCCTTCTGTTTCTGTAGCTGTGACAGCTTTGGGTAGTTCTACTCAACAGCAGAGGGATTAGGAAGTAAAATAAAAACAAAAAACAGCACCGAAAAAGCCAGTCTGGCTTACTTGGATACCTGCTACACTCTCACGCAGAAAGACATGGGGGAAAAAAACATGCTCTCTTCTCTATCTGAAAGTACATTTTACTTCTGAGCCTTCCAAAAAGAAAGGATGCAAGAATAAATGTTTCTCTTCAGAGTTGAGAGAGATTGCAAACATTCTGTGTGGAGTAGTGCTTATGGCTACCTATGACTTCTTTTCTCCTTTGTTGAAGCGTATTTTTTTTTAACTGCTGTTTCAGAAGTATTTGCACTGGGTTAGCTCGGATTATGGGTTTACCAAGGTCTGGTAGGAATTTTCCTTTTTTTTTTTTTTTTTAAAAAAAAAAGGAAAAAAAAAGTATTTTTTCTCCCTGCTGCAAATAGGTTTTATGACCCAAAAGGCTGCTTGAAAACATATTTTGTTTTCCATGCATCTATTTAACATTTGGGCAAAAGTCTAGCTCACAACTTTATCACTGCTATGCCACATGGACCCCAACCTGCTGCCAACTCTGCTCTCATATTGTATGACCTTGTCTGAGCAGAGCCTGGACACCCTTTCATTTGAACTTTGGGGTATAATTAGTGATTGTTTATTTTTAGGTCTAGCTTCAATGCTATTCCTATGATGTTAAAATTAGTATTCTGTGGAGAAATAGTTTTTGTAAGTAAGGGTAGGTACAACTGTGACTCCTTTTGTACTCAACTTTTGAAATATAATCAGCAATTTCTAAGAAGGGGAAAGAATAAAGCCTACCTTTGCGTCAGCAGTGCTCTCTTTGGAAAGCCTAGGAATGTCTTTTCTTGTAGTGGCTGATTCCGTGCTTGTTGTTCACACAAACAGAAATCCTGTGAGAATAGGTGTGTGCCCAGTGCAGGGAGCAACAGCAAACTCTGAATCCCGGGCTGAGATCCTACCTTTTCACACTCCCCAGGCTCTTTTCTTCTGGATTTATGTCAGTCTCTGATTTCTTCAACTTAAGCTTGACGAGGGCCTTATTGAACATAGACAAGGAAAGCAGAGCATGTTAAGTGAGCAGTGTGTTTAGCCAGAGACACTTCTGCACAAACAGTGACTTGAAGGTGAGGAGCAGACTGTCAGCATGACGCTGTGGCAATCGAGTACAATTCCTACCAGTCTTGCTGCCTTCTTGGCTCCCATTTATTCAGCTCAGTGAAGTTACTCTGCTCTCAGATTTGTCATGAAATTCTTGAAGGTAGTATCTGAGCAAATCCAGTATGGATTTTGACTTTTCTGGCACTTAGTCTTGCAGTAGTTTAGGATTAGTGAGGGGCTGAGCTTGAGGAGGGGAATGTAAGCCGTACTGTTGCTGGCCAGGGACTCCCAACCCCCTTCCCTCGCAAAAGCTGTGCTGTGCAGAAGCAATGTAACTTGTGTCTATGTGATGCATGTAAACCTGCAGTAAAAATTTCAAGCAGATAAAGCTGCCAGCCTTCCTCTGCAGTCAGCAATGTAGGCAGACCTGCAAAAACACTGTCTGAACATACAGGTGTCTCAAGTCCCATATTTATCTCACTAGTGATGCCATATTCCCCAGCGAAAGTCTGACCTCTAGGTGGAGGGGCTGACTTGTCCCAGCAACAGAGCTACGTGCACTCTCCTTGGCGCAAATGTTTGGTGGGAAAGGAGGAAGTTGTAATTTCAAGCAGAACTGAAAAGTTACTGAAAGGTTTGTTCTCCCATTGTGTGCCTTTCTGGCACATAAAATGCCCTGAACTTGGTGGGATTTTAAGGTTAGACAGTTCTGCTTGTTTAGTCTTCCCAGATTTTCTTAGAAGCCTATTTGGAAATTTCCAAGCCTTTAACTGAAGAGGCAAGGCTGAAAAAGCTGGATGAAAGAATAAAAATTAAGCTATAATGGCAATAAAATCCTAAAATTTGTGTAGCTACTCTCTCTCTCTATCACCCTCTTCTTTCCTCTCCAGCTGCACTTTTCCCTTGGTCTGCATTTAGAAGCCTACATCAGCTGCCTGACTCGAGCAGTGTGATGATCCCCTTTCCCTGGCCTTCTCTCACAGCTACACCAGTGCAAGCAGACTGTTACCTTTTCCATAGCAGTACATGTAACCCTGGATTATACCCCCAAAATGGAGCCAAAGGCTCCCTTTTGGTGCGGGGCCCTTTGTTTCAGTTATTCTGTCAATAACCCTGAACTTGTGTGCAGTGACCCTTACTTTCTCAATTTGGAGGGGCAGCAGTGGCAAACTCTAAAGAAAAGTTGATGAGAGGATATATCACAAACCAGGCTGGGCTTACAGATGGCTTTTGAAAGGGTGAGATAAAGGCAGGCTCCTTGCATCCTGAATTCCTATGCTACTTAAAAAGTTAATACCCATTGTAAGTTCCTACAGGCTTTATAGAGGGATGTCTACATTTGTCGTAAAATTATTAAAAGAAAAAAAAAAAACCAAACAAACACTGGGCATTCCTAAATGCCAATTTAAGTTTCTTCACTAGTGATACAGCAACAGAATTCCTCCTATCTTGAATTAAAGGAGGTAGTTACAGAAGCGTGTACTTACCCGTCTAATGAGGTCACTGATTGCAAAATCTTCACTTGGTATCGCTGCAAAATCTGCTTTGACTTCTGAATAGGTGTCATTTATAATAGCCAAAAACATGTTCTGCATAGGAAGGATGCACTTAGTTATTTTCTCTGCAAATTGTATTTGTATTATGCTGGATCTATGATTATACTTGGGGCTGTTCGATGCTAGGGCATGTGACTAATAGAACTGAAGAGCTTTGCTGAGTGCAGATGTTTCCAGATGTGGTTAAATTCTGTGTTAATTTTGCAGTTTTAGAGACTATTTCTGGAGAGGAACAGCTTGGTTATTTCATGTCTGCAGAACAAACGGAAAGGTCCGTTCTCTTGGAGGTGACAGCCCTCGCATCATATACATGCGCCTTTCCCAGGTGGTGTTTCAATCTGAACTAATGAAAACACCAACCCAAACAGTTGTACATAAGTGCACTTAGAGTCCCACTCAAGTCTCATTTTAACCTCCCTACCTGACGAGGCTGAAGTTGTGCAGTTTCTAAGAGCTCCTGGTTAAGTTTTTAGAAATGAGAATCTGGAGAAATGGGTGCTGCATGAGAGTGCAAGGTGCAACAAGGTTGTTCCATGGTGCAAGAGACACTTTGGTGGCTGTTTGGAGAAAGGGAGACCTGGGAACCGGATTAACCCGGTGCTGGTGCGCCAGTGGGTCAGACTACCTCAGATACAGCACCTCTCCAATGCTGCTGTATAACTTCTGGTGCTAAAGAGCTCAAGCTGTCTCTGTCTCCCCGGGTGTAGTGAGGGGCTGCTGGGCAAGCCAGTATTACAGGCACAACTTTCTTCTTATGAGGGAAATGCTTCCTCAGGGCACTATACAACAGGAGACAGCAGTATGTCTCTGCTGCTTATGAAAAAGTTTAAGTGCTTGTTAGGAGGACACCTACCAGCAACACGAAGAACACAAAGAACACAAATGTGATGAAGTAAATAGGCCCAAGGATGCTGTTTGCTTCTTCTATAGTTGCAAAATTAAAATCTCCCAGTACAATACGAAACTGCGTAAAGCTGGGAGTAAAAAGATGAGAATGATGTGACTGTTTCGCTTTTCTTATAGAGCGGTATTTTAAGCATTACAAAACAAAGAAACAGATTGAATACAACTGAAAGACTGATTCACCATTACCTTAGTCACTGAAATCAACAGATAAACCACTGTAGCATRGTAAATTGGGCATTCAGAATATATATGAGAATTTGAAAGTACACAGGACTTTTAAAATGTTTTATAGGAGAACAGAAGATACTTTCATTGAGATAAACCCCTCGGTATTTTTTTTTAATTATTTCCCTTTTGTTCTAGATCCAGGATCCCACATCATCTGTTAGTGCAGAAGGTAATGGCTTAGGTTCCTGCGTTGGGGATTTTATTCCTATGTAAGACAAATAGGCATTTCTTTATTCCTTTGTATTAGAGCCTCTTAGAACTATGTCATATCCAAATGGATCCAAAATGAGAGATAATTTTATGTTCTAAGAGTGCATTTTTACATTAAAAAAGCTGCTGTCAATCTGGTAAATTTAAGAAATCTCTCTAAATTTTTGACATACTGTATTGAGCGCTAGACTTATCCAGGGGAATGGACAGAGCTGCAGTTTGATGTAATGGCTAAAAACATTGAAAATGGTGTTGGGAAAGCCCAGGACAAATGCTCCCTCACTCCATTCCGAAGTTTGCACCTGCCACACAGAGCATGACCCAGAGAGAAGGTGCAGGGAGAAAAGCAGTGCCAAGATTATGCTAAATGCAGAGTGCTTTTCTGATTAAGCCATGTACTAGAACAGGGTGCACAAGGGTAATGACAGGTAGGAGTTGTTGCAAGGTGCAACAAGCCCTGTTCCAAGTGCCAGCTGGAACTGATCTGATGCTGTTGCTACAGTGAGTGGCTGAAAAATTTTAGGGGAGAAAGCAAGATTGCTCAAACCCCATCTGCAAGCAATCTCAGCTGTGCAGCTGAATGTTTCTTTAAAAGAGCTATAATTCCTGCATGCAAAGATGGCCAGTCTGTGCTCTGAGCCACTTGGGTGTCTCAAGCAGTTTCCACCGCGGTTTGCATGCTCATAGCTGTATCACACACCCAGCAGCAGGTCTGCTGGGTAGTTTCAAGCTCTTGCTTTCAAAGAGGCAAAGCAGAATACCTCACTTCCAGAGGTCTGGCTACATGCTCTGTCCTGCAAAGTTGTGTTGAGAGTCTGGGGGGATGGTGATGTCCCTTGGGTGAACTGCACCTGAGCTTTGCCTCTCTGAGCTGTTTACTGTATATGTTGTGTSTTCTGTGCATATGATGGCTTTGGTAAACAGCTCCTAGGGCAAACAATGTTGGTTTTGCTCTGTAAATTGGGCTTAAGGAGTTGGAGGCTTGTACTCTGAGTTCTGCTTAGGTGAGACTGTTTGGACCTTCAGCAACTGGGGTCTTTGTATCAAAACGTTTAGAAAGTTGCATACATGCAGTTTTGAAAAGTGGAAAACTCATCAACTTGTGACCCAAAGACCAGGTAGCCCAGCTGTGCATATGCAAAAAAAATGATAAAGAACATGATGGCAAATCCAATGATGTCCTTGGCACAGCGGGATAAAGTGGAGGACAGCTGAGTCATGGTTTTGTTAAAGCTTATGTATTTAAATATCTGCAAGAGAATAGAAAAAATTGTTATTAGGAGATCAAAATATACTGCATCATCTTAACAGAATTTCTGGAATGTCATCTGTAATCATAATTTGCAGGTTAAATCTTATCTGGAAACAAGTTGTGTGCCAGATATGTTACAGGTATGAATCTGGATGGAGCACTAGGCCTGGGTGTGTTTCTGGGGAAGAGGAGAGTTCTGCAGGGCAAATATGCTGAAGCTAATTGTGTGTGAACAGGTCCCTCCTGGTGCTGGGATATGTAATCTGCTCTGGCAGATGTGGATCTCCAGTCAAGGAGATGTACAAGACATACCACCTTCCTGCATCTGAGGATTCCCTGTGGGGCTGAGTTGGTAGGAAGCTGTCTCTTTTAATTTGACTCTAAAACAAGACCCGAACAAAATCACACTGTCCTTGTTCAATGACAGTTGTTAATTAGGAACACAGTTGTGCTACTACATTAATAGTAACCAGTTTGTGGGGGGATGATGCGGGGGAACATGAAGCTAGGGCAAAGAAGGGACACAACAAATAAGACTGTAACAGAACTGGTCAACAGCCAGCGCTCCCAAACTGCTTCTTCCTACAGCCTTGGCTTGGGAGGTGGAGGAAGGCCAAAGGCCTGTTTATTTTAAAAGGACATGACCCGGAGAGCAGAGATGGAGTATGTTTAAGTATGTGGGGTTTGATCTAAAGAGTGATCTCTTCTGGTAGATATGACCATTCTGTTTCCCAGCTGCTGTGTGCTGGGTGCTTTACAAACACTTAGGAGAGATGGCCCATAAGCAGCCCGGGCCTCAGCAGAGAATGCGGTTTCATCCAGTCCTTGGGAGTACTGAAGCCAAACCAAACTGGAGACTCTATTTGTATGTTGTGTGCAGGGGAAGGGATGCAGACCTCAGTCAGGGTCTGCAAGGTTTGGTAGATTAGAAGTAGTGGCATGCAAACATGCAGGACTGGTTTGGCCCCAGAGCACCTGGTTAGGAATAAAAGTAGCCTTTTATCTTAGAGAAGCTGGTTGCTCTGTCCTGAGACCTGCAAATCCATTTGCAAGGAAGAATGAAATTAAAGGGGTCCTGGCACAAAGCCATTTCTGAATCAAATTCAGACACATTTTGGCTTCCTCTGCAGTTAAAAACTACCTAGTGTTTTCATAGCTCTTAGCTATGTGAGCTATTACAGCTATGTCATCTGTATAGGTCAAGCTGTGACTGGGGTAATAGTGGGTCTAGGAAAAGACTGAGTCTGAGGAGGCTGTTTGGGCACAGTTATTTCCCAGCTGTTCCAAAGGAGACAGCTGTCCACACACAGAATTTTTTTTAGATAGGCTTGGAATTTGTGACCCATGTTTATGAGAATTCCCTAAACAATGAGATAATTTTAAACTCTTCTGGAATCTTATAAACAAAATTCCCTCTTTTAGGCCAGCCTTTGCAGTTCACCCTTAAAAAGGTAAGAGCAAATATTTATAATATGCTTAAAAACACTATGATTCTCAAGTACAGTAAAAGGCAGTAAGAGCCTATACCTTTATCCAAGCAAAGAAGACATTGACAGCAATCATGTTGTTGTAGTGGACTTGCCAGGATGCAAGAAAGTAAAAGTCTGGATACACAAATGAATTAGACAGCAGCTCTTCCATTAACAGGGACACTTCTACAGTGCGGTAGATATTGAAAGCAATGGCAAGGATAGATATCTGAAGGAAAGCAGAAGCCAGTGAAACTAAAGTTTAGTTACCTCCCTCTCTTCAGATTTGTCATTCTGCACAGGAAAGACTTTATTGATTTCAATAAGCTCTTGATTAGATTTAAAGAACCTGAGCTTACTAGGTACTTAGTCATAAACTTTTTATAGGATACTTTATTGGCCAAATTATTTGTAATTGTACTACACTAATGTTGGATTTGTAATATGTAATCTACTACATACATTCTAATTTTACTATGATAACCCTGTTCTGGGCTTGTGCCTCCCAGCTCTGCAAAGATTACAACTAAAGCTTAAAAGATGGACAAAGGATGGATAGGACATGAAGCCCCACATCAAGTTGACAGCAAGGCAGGAAAAGTGTTCAGGTGTTGTGAACTCCAGTGGGCCACATGGCCTCTTTAGTGTATTACAGCAGGTGACTGACTCTAACCAGGAAAAGATTTGGGCTGTTTTGGCTCATGGACTGGCTATCCTGTAGCACTCTAAATGGGCAAGCATAGAGGTAAGAGTTGACAGGCAGCTCACCACCACCAGCAGTATATTCAACCAGTTCCAGACACTTCTGAAATATTCTGTTTTCAGTTTTGTTATTTTTATAGCTTCCTGGATTATGAATGTGATGACAAAGAGGCAAAAGGTGATTTCACAAGAGGCCAGGAAGTAATCATAGTACGTGACGTATCTGAGGAGCTTCACGGAGTAGATATGTGAGGACGTGAGAACACCCCCAGTGGCAGGGAACTCTACCACCAACCTGGAAAAAATTGGGGACTGCTGTTAGTTACTATTACTCGAATATTCTAATATTAATTATTACTATGTTAGTAATACATAATTGGGCTGTAGTTAGGCCAAACACTTATGCAAAATGGGCAACTTGGTAACTCCTGGACCTCTAAGATCTTTTTATAAAGATAAAGCACAGTCCCCCATGAAGCCAGAACTACGTGGTAGGGAAACAGACAAAAATAAGAAGCTCTGAAGACACCTAAGTGATATTGTTTAGTTAAAAGTCTTTGAATAAACTGTTTCAGGAGAACAGCTATTCTCTGCTGTATCCTGAGTTTGCGACTCTGTCTTTTCCCTATGTTAGCTGACAACAGGACCAATAACCCAATCTTTGGCTTGCAAAGGGCTATGAAATTGATTCCAACAGACAACAACAACCTGTACAGACCAGAGACCACCTATTTAAAAGACTGGAGATGAAGGATCTGCACCAGCTCCCYGCACTACCTGGATTTCTGTATTTTTTAAAGAACTACCGTCTTGCCAACTGCTGCCTAACTGTGTATGCCAGAGGTGAATAGTCTTTCATTGTGTCCTTACGGAAGCACCATGCCTCAGTAAATCGGATTTCACATGTAATAAAAGTAAGAACTCACCTGATTATACAAAAAAGGTTTATGTTAGCRTTATACAGAGAGAAGTCGATAAACACAACCCTGGTGCCTCTAGTGAGCCAGCTGTTCTGCCGAAGAAACACCAGCTTCTCCACGCTCTCCTGCTTTGACTTGGGTAAGGTGAATATAAATCCTCCGTTGCTGTACAAACCTGCATACCCCCAGTACCAGGGAGATAAAGAGGAGATGGAGGCGTATTTCCATCTATCAGAAATGGGAAACAAAGCGACTCATCTTAAGGAAATGCGACTGAATTAARTTAATTTCTATAGAATTTCTTGTTAGTTCTTGTGTTCTATTSCATTCACAACCAACTTTTAGAGACACTTCTTTAAATAATTCTTTCCTCTACATCAAGTATGCACGAGACATATGGCCTTAAAATATTCCTATTTATTTTAATTATCTATTCAGTACATTCACAAAACAGCAGTTCCTTAAGAATCTTGATTTTGCCCAAAGTGGGCTAGGTGATTTATTACCTTATAGGTTTTACCTTATATATTACCTTTATAGGTTTTATGCAACATCTCTGGTTTGCACAGTTCATTGTTAATATGGCATGTCCACATGCTCTTTCACTGGGCTAAATCAATGCTAAATGCCYGTTTGGCTGTTTCCAGGGCACTTCAGCATGATACCAATTCATAAATATGTGACTTAAATTCAAGTCTCGTATAATTGAGCATTTCTCCAGAGATGTTAGTGGAGAGAGATCTATTAATATGTGCTTTTGCTGAACTGGGCTCACTGTTTCAGTTCTTCCTGCCCCTTCTCTATAAATTTTCCATGTCAAATTCCTGTCTATAATGTTGGCGCAAAACCAAATCCATGGATTGTCTCAATGTAAACAAGTGAAAAACTCAGCTCATAGCATATGYAGTCTTATGAACTCAAGAATAGTGGCATTAAGGAATTATTTATGTTGTATCAGTGGAGTTTTCAAAAACATTTCTGCGTTTGATGCTTGGTTCCAATTGAAAGTATTGTAATTTTGAAAAATSTCTTACATGTATACATCCAAAAGAAGCCACTAGAAAATCTGAAGCAGAATACTTACTCAGACCCGTTCTTTAGACCAAAAGCTGACTTGTCTTCAGCTCGATAGCGATATTTACCATAACACTCTTTTAAAAGAGTCTGGAAATATGGGTAGATGGAACAGGTGCCGTTGCGTACTTTTAGCTGGCGAATCTGGGCTACTCCTAACAGTAAATTCTCATAGTAAATATGGCTGCTGTTTTTCTGGATGGTTAATGTCATGTTGTTATACCATTTGTCCCAGTAGAGTCCATCCAAGAGGGGTCCTTCTGCAAACTGTATATACCAGCAAGGTTAAAGACTCCAAAGAAGATGAAAATACCACTATTGCCCAGTTCTTTCACATACAAATCTCTACAGGATTCTCAGGTTACCTATGGCTAGAGAGTCTTCACCTAGGACACAAGGAATGACCACTGATACCGTCTTATTTAAAAGGTACATTTGCATCTTTTTTTCTATGAGTCAGTTCTGTTCCCTGTGCAATTCTATCAGAGATTTGGAATAGGATTGTTCAGCTCAAGATGGTAGCACATATCTGGATTTTCATTGAAAATATAYGTCTCTGTTGATTTTTAAACAAATATGGTTGAACACATAAATGTTTGTTGTTCTGACACAATCTGTTTATTTATCATACTCTCTGAAGACTTGTTTTGAGATATGTACTTCTGAATGTGTTTTCAGTCATCTGAATCTAAATGAAGAAATATTTATTTCTGAAGGAGGGGGAAAAAATTCCTCCTTCCTGGGTGTTCTTTAGCTACAGATAAAGAGCACTACACTTGGGGATAATATTATTTAAAACAGCATACTTCTGTGGTTTGACACCATCTGATCGTGTATTACAACTGCTTCTAATACATCAGCATTTATATCATATTGCAAGGGCTTGCTATTTTATGAGTTACCAATACTCCACAGAACAGACATGATAAAAGGGAAACAGTTCCTCCAAATGAACTCTTATGACCAGAGATTTCCATTTTTAAGAGAAAGTAGGAGGAGAAACTTTGCTTTCCAAYGTCAGCTAGGCAATACCAGTAATTCTGGGGAATCTCTAGGAACTCACCTAGAGATACATATTTTGCAACCATCACTGAAATGTGGTTGGAAGGCTAATAGTATACCAGGTGAACCAAGATGGCAGGTTCTCCTGGCTGGCCCAGGGGAAACCACACCAACAGTGTATAAAAATTGTGTGTTTTTTTTAAATTGAAAATGAAAAGAACTGTAAACCCCAAATTTTTCTGTTTTGTTAAAGCCTAATAGAGTATCATGCAGCAGTTAATCAGCACATAATTCTTGGTTTATTCAAGCTCTCCATTAGAAGTTTCAATATTACTATTTGTCCCCAGATATATATTTTTTTTACACAAATATACTTTAAGAAGTTATTCAACTTTTTTCAGCTGTGGGGGTGCAACATTTAGCATGCAGATTTTAGGAGAACCAAGAGAAAGTGCTGCTTTGAACTAAYGCCAGGATCTTGCTCCCTTGCTTTCTCCCTACAAAAACATTTGCAATTAAAGCCTTACCTTCCAGAAATCAACTATGCTGCCAATACTCCTGAAAGTAATCCCACCTGCCTCGGGGGATGAGGTTTCCAGGAAGAGATGCGACATCACTTTGTTCAAGTAGTACATGTCTGTGCTTACCATTCCAAACGTCACTGGAAGGAAAAAAGGGGGATGCTTGTGAGCCGAAATGAGGGGATGACAACAGCTCCCAAACGTGTCGCGCCTTCTTCAGCCATCATTAACAGTCGTGCTACCAGAAAAACGCAGGCAGAGCAATTTTGACTTATAAATGACRCTTCTGGCTGGTGACAAGGGGAATTAAGGATTAAATAACTCTATCCCCCCCACCTCCAAGCACCGTTATATACTGGAAGACGTATAGCTCGTTCACTGCCAGACTGCAGATTAACCGCTTGCTGTTTGAAGTCGCCTGGTTCAGCTGTAGACTTACGGATGCAGAGATCTGTCAGGAAAACGATGTAGATGAGCAGCTCCCGCAGGGTGGTTTTCAGCTCCAGCTCTTTGCTGCAGCTGGGCCGCGGCTGCACGACGCTTACACCTGGGAGGGGAGGGAGGGAAAGGTGGCCATGAGGGTGCTGGCCCTCAAAAACCAGYGAGGCCGCAAGGCGCCGCCTGCCACGAGTCCGCTAGGGCCGTTAGTAATGTGCGGGGGGTGCCCGGAGGCGGCCGCCGCTCCGAGGGCGCCTCGCCCTGCCCGCGACGCCTGAGGCTCGGCACCGCTTTTGGGTCGCATTGCAAGTTTGCAGACCCGCGGGGAGCCCCGGTGAGGAGCCCTCCTTCCCCCGGGCCCCACCGGCGCCGCTGAGGCGCGGCTCCGGCGCGAGCAGCCGCGGCTCCATGGCGGCGCCTCCCGCCGCGTTCGAATCGCAACGGGCGGCGGCGCTTGGCGCCCGAGCGCGGGGCAGCAGCCGCCCGCCGCTGTGCGGGCCCCGGGCTTTACTTTTGTCGTCGTCGTTATTTCCTGGGGATCGATACCGAGGCTTTTCCGTCAGGAAGGCTGTTCCGGCCCGCAGCGCGGCTCCGTAAYGCCCGAGGCGACGCGCGCTTCCCGCCGCGGCACCGGGGCCTGCTCCGTTTGCGCGTGAGGGGGATTAAGCAATAAATTACAGTGTTGGGTCGCCACAGGGCTAAGCGTGGGGCCGGCTCCCTGCTTTGGGAAGTTCCCTTCTTGTGCGASGCTGCAGGGAAAAAGATTTTTATGTTGATGTAAGCGTTTGTTTCCCCGCGCTCGGGGCGGCCCTGCGGTGCAGGTGCTGCTGTTGTGCCCTTCCCAAGCTGTCTGGCRTCCCGAAAACGGGCTTTAGTCTGCGTTAGGTCAGCCCAAGCCAGCAACGCGYGCAGCCCGGAGGAGTTAATTCGGTGTCATTGCTAAATTGCTGGAGCAGAAGCACGGTGGCAGAGTCACCACGGGAGTTTGTTAGTTGGTGTTTGGGKTTTTGATTTATTGATAGAGCAGAGTGGCCTGAAGTGCAGACTTCGTTTCTTCTACAGCAAAAGCTAAAACTATCATCTAAGATGCTCTTGCGATTTGGTGACTYGCAGCAGCGTTGCTCTGCGCACTCACAGGAGAGCTCAGGCTAGCTCCAGCTTTGCGCGTTTTCCTTCAGCATCCGCAGCTTGAAGCGAGTAACCTGCAAAGAGCAGAGACTGGGTGGCTGGAGTTCGGCAAAATCAGGTTTTGSGTTTCTTGAGCAAGGTGGTTGCCAATAGCAGCACGCACGCTACCCGAATGCTTCGGCGCAACAGGTTGCTGGGGGCCACAGGCAGGTCCGTGACTAAAGGAGTGAAGGGAGAACCTTCACCTTCGTATCAAACAGTGCAGCCTCRCGCCACGTGCAAGGGGGTAGAGGAAAAAACATTGACTTTTTTAGTTTTAAGGGAGTGTCAGCATCTAGTTTATGCTTCTCTAGMTAGCCGAAAAGGGGAGGGGAACGARGCAGACCTAGCAGGGTGAGAATCCAACTTTTCCAGCTGCCAGCAGATGCTAAAACCAGCTACTAATTTGAACAAAATAAGGAGTGACCACAGCCTGTGTTGGATACTTAAAATTTTATTTGTCTTTGACAAATTCTCATAAAAACACTCTAATCTATTTGGTTTATAGTATTCAGGCAGCACAGAGTTCTGATATTATCAAGAGTGATATTAGAGAAGCAGTACAAACCAATCATCTACTTTAGCATGTAATCAAGCACAGGTGTAACTAAAACCACCTACACTTGTAAAAACTAATTGCCCTGCTTTCTTGGGCTGTATGGTTAAAATATAATACTCAGTAAATGGTTACATTCACCACCCCATATAAATAAAATCTAACGTGGTAAAATTGGAACAGCAGAATGTGCAAGAGTCAGAGTAAAAATATATAGATAGGTATTTTGCTAGTTAGAGCAATCACCATTTAACTGCATCTATATTTTAAGTGTCTCTTATAGGTGCAAGTGAATTTTCTTTCTTCATTTCCAGTTAAAGTTCATCACTTTCATACAGTCCAGACTGCTCAGCCAAACGTTGAAACTCTCCTTCTGGTGAGAAAGCTTGTTTCACATCCAGCCCTCTACCATTGAGCGCCAAATACTTGCTGAAAGTTGGTCGAACCCGTAACTGCTTAGGGGCAGGAACTGGCTTTTTTGCATGCGCTAGAAGAGAGAGAAAAGCCTCTTTCAGTGTTTTCCCAGGCACCCGTGATATAGTAACCCAATTGCTTTTTATCCGCAATGTAAAACAGCAAACCCTTAGAACAAATTTAACAGATAAGCCCATATCCCAGGCACTGGAAGCTGATGGGAAAGACCATCATTCATCCTACTTCTTGGTATCAAGCAAACTATAMTCTTCAAATAGTGCAGACAGCAGATGCAGACAGACAACATACAAAGGACGCGTTACACAGTATCTGGGCACTACACAAATGGAGTATCTTTTTGTCTATGTCAGTATCTCAGGAAAGAAATCCACCCAGGAGTTAGCTTTACAAGGCGAATCTTGAGGGTCTGTTCTGAATACAGAGGCAAGTGGCTGCTCAAGTTGTAGTCTGATGGTACTGTGATGTGGTACTTACTTGCAACCTCCAGTCTGGCATGGCATGTGGCCACACCTGCTCCATTAACAGCAGATACTGTATACCARCCAGCGTCTTGCTTGTTTGCATTATGAATCAGGAGGCAAATCCTTCCAGTATTGTCATGCAACAAGCTGCAAAATTAAAGGGTTTATGTGTAAATGCTTGGAGGGGGAAGGACAGAAGACAAAGACACTGAAGTTAGAGAGGCAGCCTATATGCTGAGGAGTTGAGAAAGCCCTAGAACAAATTTTGCAGGGCGCTGCAAATTGTTTAGGCATCAACACTGCACTGCTGTGTTGTGAGAATACCACTCAGTCACACTGTGGTAGTGTTCAGGTGGCATCGAGGCCCTCTCATAGCCTACGCTGCCTCAAAGCACAATGAATACATTGCAGGTTTTAGTCCTTGCTTCCCCATGAGCACTGTGACTGCTGCTAGTCTTCAGAGTGACATCTGGTCACAGTTTTTTCTTTCTGTGCTCTCAGATGGGACTCTGAGCATTGCATCTGTCCAACACATGGGCTTGTTTATCACGTGTAGTAAATGAGAGGCGTATCTAGCTGGAGGCTGCTGCTTTTAGAAACCCGCTCATTCAGATTTGACTTAAACATTGGTTATCGTTTTCTAACACGTCAATGGCCAACTCATTAGTAGGATACCTTATTCGGTCTGTATTATATTGTACCATTTCATTGTTTCTTTTCCAGTAAATCCGAGGTGTTGGGATAGCAGAGATCTGGCATTCGAGTCTGGCTGTATCTCCTTCAAAAACTTTTTTGCTTTGTGGTTTGAAGATGAAAGTTGGAGGAGTATGATGTTCTTTTGCTAAATTGAAGAGGAAAGATGAACAGGAGTTATAGTAAGTATTGAATGTCAATAGCAGGCTTTGTTTATAAGCTTTTAGAAGGCTAAATTCAGGAGGGTGCATGTCTCAAAGTAACTTTGTAGCCTATTGGCAGTTCCTGTGAGCAGGAGGATACAGCTGGCACAAACTCCACTTTAGCAAGAGTGTTGATCAACATCTCCCATCAATACTGTGATATTTGAGCAACTCCCTAATTCTGGACAGGATGCCTAGATATCCCAATATAAGTGCTTTGAAAAAATACAGAGTCCCAAAACTATGTATTAAAATAGTCTTGGAAAAGGTAAAACATTTGTTATAATTTGAGCCTGAATATAGAGATCCRACTGTGCTTCCCAATTGTTTTAATGTCCCGAACACAGAGAAAGGCATTAGACTACAGACACTTTCCATGGCTTGCCGGTTGATTATTAGTGCTTACCAATTACTTCCACTTTTACTGTGAAAGAAGCTTCCCCTGCACGGTTGACAGCCACACATTCATATGTCCCTGCATCAGATGATTTGACTGCTTCAAAAATAAATGAGTGGAATCCTTTTTCTGACACAATCATTTTATGGAACTGATCTTGATGAACCATCCTTCCATTCAGATACCACATCACATCTGGAGTTGGCAGCCCACTAACCTGTAAAGGAGAGGAAAGAAGTGAAGAGTTAACAAGCCTTAACATAACATGAAGCCTTCAGTGCTATAGGGAATCTGAAGCATTTGATGATCGAATCACACCCCAACTGCAGAAATTTGCAGTCTTGCCTAGTTTTTAAATATTTATGTGATGCTGTGCAAAGAGGAAGGCTCATGGAGTGCTCCAGACAAGCCAGAGAGATGAGCTTTAGCTACAAGACAGTGCATGCTGTTCTTGCAGACCTCTGGCATTCCCATCCTGCTGGCTAGTTTTGAATTAATCTCTCAGAGCTAACATTATCAGCAGTAAAAATCATCACCGTCCATTTTGTTTTGATAATGTGTAAATAAACTGAATGCTGTAGACATTCGTATTGTCAATACATTCAGAAGTTAGGCAGCTTGCAGCAAAATGACTAAAGATTGTGCCAAAGGCAGGCAAGTATTTGTATGAAAAAAAGGGCTTGGAAGTCACCTCAAATGTGACTAGGAACAAAGCAAACCACAGTCATTTCCAGCAAACAGCCTTTGCAATAAAGTTGCATGTGTGCAAGACCTAGGTTCTGTCTTTTACCCTAAAATTGGTACAGTTGTCCTGCAGTTTTCAGGCCATTCAGGTGTTTCGTTTGCAACTGGGGCATTTCCTTACAAGGTTGTCTGCTGCAGCAAGAGCAGACCTACAGCCTCAGAGGACTCAAAGGCAGCAGTCCTCAGCAGGCCTCACGGGACATGTGGCTCCATTCCACTGCAGTCAGTGGGAGCCTCAGCGCAAAGCACAAAGCCATCTGCCTAAATGCTTTGCTGAAGCAGGGCCTTGATACTCATTCTTCCCAATGAAGAATGTCTTTTGTGGTGGTACCTATTAACCACTACTTAGCTTTAAGAGTATGGACTCTTATGCATCCAATCCCACTTAATATTTTCCAAGGGAAAAATGTTGAGAAATTAATCTGCTTTCTGTTGGTTCACATGGCCTAGAGAAACCCTGCGCTGGCTACTGTTAGGCTGTTAGTGCTCTGACTTATTAAAATGCATATGCACTGCAGCACAGAGACCTGTATGCTGCACACACCACAAAGTAAGTGGGACTGAAAGTGAAAGACTGGCATTACTTTGAAGTCGAGTCTGCAGAATCGCCCCTCCTCAATAATTACATCTTCAGGCACTTGTGTAAAACGTGGCTGAAAAAATTTTTCCTGGATTGCGTCATGTCCACGTTCATCTCCTCTTGATGATGGTCTGCTCCTGAAAAGCACACAGTACCAGCTGCATTAGTTGTGCAAAAGTTTTACCATAGCACAAGTCACATTGAAATACTAATTGCAGCCAGAATACCTCAGCAGTCCTAAGCATCCAGCAGTACAATTCTGTTTTGTTTTCAGCTATTAGGTTAGGCATGAATTTTGATCAACCGTTTATATTGCTTAAGTTATTTGATTCAACATAGGTACATCACATATAAAAATYGATTTTTATTCTCACAAATTCCTTGGGATATTAGGCTAATGTAAGCTGTGTTTCATCATGGTCTAAGGTCTGTAGTTACTCTTTGCATTGTTAGAACGTGCTTTCAGCAGAGGTACATTATCTAGAATAGCTAGAGCATTTGCCCTGGGTATATGGAGTCTTTACAACTTTAACATTATGCTTAGAACTGACTGGATTAAAATCAGTCATCATGAACCACACACAAATGGTAGCATTTTAGCTGAAAAGTCAGTAATTCATTTTAGAAAAATGAATAAAAAACTAATACTGTCTGGAAACATTTAAATAAAGCCTTCAAGAGCAGCTCAGTGCAAGTTTATGCATTACCTTACGTGTGTTGTAGGAACCTGCAACCTGATGTTTTCTGCATTCTGGTGCTTGGAAAGAGAAAGAGGAAAGATGAGTTAGCTTACAGAGAAAGATTAAGTATAAACTGAATGGAAAACCATTTTAAGTGCTGCTTAAAAGCAAACTGAATGCTTCAGAAGCCATTGGGACAAGGTGTGAAGACATTTGCATTGGGAGCTAATATGCTTGGTTTTCACCCTAGATTTTTGGCCAGTAATGAGTACTATTAATAGCATGGGACAGCTTCTCATCACTCTGCACAGGTGATAGGTGCAGTAGTTGCCTTTGGCACAYAAGGCTTTTGGCAAACCAGTAACCTTTGTTAGAGGGGAATAGTTTTACTGGCTGTATCTAAAATGAGAGCTAAGTACGGAGTGTCCTTCCCTACAGCAGGAATAGAAGTGGAATCACTGGCAAGAACACTGTATTGTGCCCACTTAAATATGGTACCAGGAGCAATGAACACATGTTGAGCTGGAAAATAGTTTTCTTCCTAGATCACAATCCCAGCTAAGCTTACTGAGAACTCCACAATGACATGAGTAGATCTTCTGAAGTACCCAGGTTGAACCCTGCTAGGAACTTGGATGTTTGGAGAGTACCAGTAGAGTTTATTACCAGGGACTCATTTTAGCAGTGGAATCAGAGGGAGGAAATGCTGCATGGAAATTTCTAGGGTAATTACATTAAGCCATTATGATGCTTGGTTCTGTGCTCTGTAGCCCAGACCTGTGGAACACTTAAGCCTGGGTTTAAACTTCAAGCACAGAAGCAGTCTTCAATTCATGTTTTGCTAGACTGAGCTCAAAGTGGAGTTTCAAAGGCAATTGCTTGTATCTGCTGGTTAACACAAGTATTGTGTAATTGCTTCTTTGCCTTGTAAAACAATGCTGTAGGGATGAAGTTGCTGATGGTAATTCTAGTGCTCTGTTATACAGACTGACTGTACAGTAAGTGACTGAGGAATGAGAAGGCTGAATGAGTCACTGGCAGTAATATTTTAGAATAAGACTGAACAATGCAAATAAGATCTCCTAAACATAAGCCAGTCTCTCCTTCCACTCTTTATGGAGTATTGCACGTCCCTGAAAAGGTGTCAGTCATCCTGTTTTGGCTGAACATTTCCTTGTTCTCTGGGAAAGATGAGGACTCCCTTGCTCTCTGACATCTATAGTGTTCCCTGCTTGCCTGCTATTGACATCAGGCCAGTGGTGGGGGGAAACAGTTTCGTTACAACTTAGACTATGCTTTCCTCCCTTGCTGTGATCTTAAGCATGTCTTGCATTGAAGAGAGCTTTGCTAACTGCATTTTGAAAGGTGTATGACAGCCTGCTGGTTCCCTCTACATGCATGCAGCAGGAGGGATGTTTTCTTTGGTAACACAGATATCCAGCGCCATATCGCAGATGTATTTCTATTAACTTTGACCAAAGAAGCGCCAAAGAAAGCTTTTAACTGGTCTGTTCTGAATAACCAATGAATGATGCAAGTCCCTAATTAAAATGTTATTCAACATGCCAGTACTAATATATCCTTGGCTATCAGCATATGGGTTGCTAAAATAAATGCTTTGTCTTCCCTTAACGATTGCAGTCTCCTGGAAAGGATAAAACCCAACCAAACCCACTACAAGGTCCTGCCCTCTTATGGTCAGTCACTTACTCCAAACAGTGACAGGTGTAAATCCTGCTGTCCTGGCCAACTGTGAGCTCAGGCTGCTGGAGAGCGTGTACCTGTGTCCCTCGCTGTGCTCCTCCCTGCCTGTCGCAGGCAGGGTGTAATGTGCTGTGTAGCAGCTGTTGTAATTCCTGCTTGGAGAGGTCATTCCTACAGATCAGTCCCAGTAAGGGGATGCAAATACTGCTACCACTATACCGAGTGCATAAACTTCCCCCTAGAAACCCTCCAAATCCAGCTCTACGGAGCTCTGCTAGTGCAGGCTGTCCCCTTCCCGTTCCTCTTCCGCACTGGCACCAAAGAAACCCCACCTTGCCTCCCCACCGCAGCATCAACCGCTCGCAATGCAATTGCCAGGTAATCACTGCTCTAGGGACAGGTTCCCGTTTACCTGTGCATTCTGCGCACTTTCTTCACTCTGTGCTTCAAACACAGATGCAGCATTTTCTGGTCCAAGTAGCCTGCGAGCCATTCTTTCTTCATAAGTTAACCGCTTAAAGCAGAGAGGAAGTCTAGTTAGAAGTCCATTTACTATTTCAGTTCATCTTGTAAGAGCACATTAATATGCCCCAAATTCAGGGTATTGTCATTGAAAGCAGCAGCTGAATAGAAACCCCACGTCTGTTCCAGAGGGTTTGCTGTCCGTGACGCCTACTGGAGTCAGCCTCAATATATACACCGCTGCAATGCATAAAAGATTAAACTGTCTGTTCATCAAAGCCTTTCTAATGCCATCTGTGGCCTTCCACGCCTCCTCTTTCTGCACTAGGATTATTTATGGATAACTGATGGCATCATCTCAGAAGCCAGAGTAAGTCAGGGTACCTTTCTGTTAGCCCTCAGAAAGCTCTCCAAGTCATTCAGCTGTGGATTTACTTCAGAAACTAGAGGCTTGATGGGTGCTAATGTCCCCTTCTCCCCCAAAAAGGCAAGAGCCACACCACAGGTAAATGCAGCCAGCTGGGAATGTATAGTGTGCTGGGGAGAAGGAGAAATGAGGAATGGCAGCCTGTATCTGTGAAAGCACAAGCGAAGTCCATGCCAGCCCTACAGCTCCTCTCTTAAATGCTGTGTGTTGCCTTGAGAAGACGTAGGAATATGTTTCAGTTATGTAACGATCAGGTTCTTATTGTATGGATGCAGYGCATGGGGATAAATATGAGGAGAGTTAAATTTAAATTCTGTTACTTTAGAAGAGATTGAGCATGTTGATCCTGTGAGCACCAAGAGACCTGAAACTTTGCTTCCTACAAGTTTATCTTGGGTTTGTGAAGTGAGGACAAGCTCCAGTTGAATTTTCCTGAGTCTGGGACATATATGCCGTTGCTCCTTGATAGATAAAGGCCTGGGAAGTCTTGTGGGACTTCTCTTTAGAAGAGAGCAAGAGACTTTTTTGCAAAACCTGTGGGAACTTAATATCCCTGAGATCATTACTGCTGTATCGAGTGGTGCTGAGATTGGCYGGCAAATTCAGACGTTGCTGGAGGACAGGGGAAGGGGACACAGAATGGTGATTGCATAAGCCTTATTTTTAGCCTGGCTTCGTATGGGAAGGAAAGCTGGCTTGCAGTGGCAAGCTTTGTTAAAGCAGATAGGACATTCCGGTTAGGGACACACTAACTCAGATTTGACATAGTATTTTGTTTTCCTTCAATATGTGAAATTATATAGCCACAAGCCTGTTTCTACTGAAGGTATCTGCAAAGTTGCTTTCTACTTCAGTGGCAAGAGGGATGAACCTGTAAACACTGAGCTTTTACTGGTCTGTCTCCAATCAGCAGGATGGTTTCTGCATTAGGGACCTGCTTTCTCTAGCCACGGATGAGACCTTCTTATGGCAGACAGCCTTTAAAGTAGAAACTCATGTGTTTTCCTTGATTTGTTTTTGTTTGTATAGAGAGAAATACAAGAGTTTTACTGCATATGGTGATGCCAGAATGGGTTTCCAACTATTGGTGCTTATCCAAGTTTGTAAGTACTCAGGGGTGCTTTATCAACCTTTAGCACTGTAAGTCAGAGAGAAAGCATATCTGGAGAACCCTGAGGCAGTCATCTTGGGGTTTTAATTTGTCTGTGGATGTGATATTCAGCAAGATACCCAGCAGAGAGTTCGAGTTTGTTCCCCTCTCTAAATACTTACTTTTTTCCAGGTGTACAGATTCCTTAATCCACACCCTAGCTTTATTAATTTGACTGCATAATTTCAAGAACAGCTTCAACAGTGTGTGCTGGCCAAGAGGGTAGGATAAGAAGGAAAGGCAATAGCAGCCCAGCCATCCTGCTGCGTCAGATTGCTTTCAGGAGTCAGTGCAACCCTTACTGAAGTCTCAAAAGATGCAGACATTCAGCTGCCACAGTAGCTGCCTACAGACAGATTTACAGCTACGCATTCAGGACAGCTTTCATCATGTCCTAACAATATGCTGCTCCTTTACTGGGAAGGAGCCTCATGGCTGAGCTGGGCTCAGAACCTGCCCCAGCAGTACAGGCATTTGCATTCTAATAGCAAAAATAACTATGAACAGGGATGCTGGGAACTGAAGTAGCTGGATTTAAATCCTTCAGAAACCACGCCTAGGTCAAAAATGGAATTGCTGCTGGAAGAGTGTTTTTTTGTTTTGTTTTGTTYTTAAAAAACCCACACACTTTAATTAGATACAAATGGCTGAAAGAACCCTCACTGGGCCTTATCTCAGTACTAAGTAAGAGCATTTGGGCAATGGTCTGCCATCCACTTGCTCCAGTACTTTCTTTTGCTTCCTGCTCAGCTGGAAGGCTCCAGTCTCTGGAGCACTAGAGCCTAGTCCCTGAATCCCTGCATGCACTAACAAAAGTCAGAGCAAACCAATTCTTTAATCAGTGAGTTTTCCTTACCTGGTTACCATTCTGGAGAAGGTTGTCTTTGCATCGAAGTTTCCTTTCCAGGTCCTGAATGAGGGCCTCTTTTGTTCCTCGAAGCTCGTAGTCTGATGTCTTCTGCATAGACTTGATGCTGGCTTGTTTGTTATACATCGGTTTTGAGTAACTACTCATGCAAGAAGAGAAAACCAAGTTATTCTTGTAGGCCTCCTTGGCTGTTCACTACAGCTTCACAGAACATACACAAAAATGTGAACCTGTTACCTAGAGACTGTGATTCAGATGAACCTGTAAAGCATTTAGGAGATAGGTAGGCCAGATGTTATAACCGGGGATCAAAAAACTAAGGGGAAGCATCGTGGTCTAACCCAGTCATTGATGGTTCTCCCACAACACTGTCACAGTAGCCTGCTGTGGGCAGCATCTCTAAATCTTGCTGTGGCCCCACTACTGGGTCTCACGTGTGCACTAAGGCTAGCAGTGTTTTGAAGGAGCCACTGACTCCATTAAGTCCTGCGAGTTTGTCAGGGAGCAAGTTCTCCCTCAAAAACTGCATTTCTCTGCAATTCAATTGTTAAAAATGCCTTGGGTGCTGCAAAACCACAGCAGGTTCACAAATTAGTTAATTAGGTGTGAACAAATTGTTTATAGTTTTTTCCTTCTACGCACCAGAAGTTACTTGATACAGCATTTGTGTTCAGATGTTAAAGCCTACCTGAGCTAGGCTGGGTCTTTATGCTGCATACCCCCCGTATATCTTAATTCTGTAATCCATAATCAAGGGACACAATGAAGTCTTGACTGTGGTAACAAGTTAAGTGATGTAGACTTGATTCTGAAAGCTGTTAGGGAAAGAGGAACATCCCTCGAAACAGATTGTGAAAGTCTACCAGAGGTCACAGCGCTCTGCTGACAATATTTAACCTAATCCTTTAAATGCAGTCAGGCCTTGTACACTGTGGTTGTATCAGGCAGTTATTTCTGTCCTAAATCTTCTTCCTTCTGTAGCATGGGAGTTTGTTCTGCTGATGAGAATAGGGCGGAAGCACTATAATGCTGGTATGTATCCTCAGCACTGGTTGGACTTAAAACTTGCTCCCGGCCAACAAGTTAAGTGTCACATTCCTGTTTGCCCGTTTGTAAAATAATTAGAAAAATCCTTGACTCACAGGATGTTGCATTTAGTTATTCAGAGAGGCTTATGTGAAAGGCATAGTGAGGCACCAAAGCCCTTTGCTATGAAAACAAACAGCCCTACATATGTTACACACACAAAACCCGGTGGGTACTCCAGATGCATACCTAACCCATATATACTGTCCTGCCTTATTAGCAGTACTTTTAAGAAACATAACTCTATCACAGCTAGCCCACTTAGTATTACATTCAGATTTCTTGAATACAAAATGACATTTAAGCCAAAGTTTATATCCAAGTCAGCAGGAAACACCCCTACCCTCATCACCTTTCTAGTATCTCCAGTTGAATGTTCCCTGCCCTGATTTTCCCCCAGGACCTCCAGCTAACATTGGCAGGAATAGAAGGTGGTAAGAAGGMAAGACCCAGCTCCCTTTGGGATCTCACTGACCTTGAGAGGTATTTGGATTGTAGCCCAAACACAAAATGATATAATACATATCCAGGAAAGAATTTGGTCTTTGATGTRAAGGGATAAAAAATTTCAAGCGACTGCCTTCTTGTTAGCAACTGTGATTAATGAAAACTCTGTTGTAAATAAGTTGAGGCCTATTGTGATGTGGAGCTTGGAAATACTGCTGAGACTTGCTAGGAATCTTAATGGTGCTTATATTGGGTAAAAAATATTTTCCACATATAAGCCATGTTTGCTGACAGAAATTCATTTGAGATGGATGCCCATCTTCTGCTCTAGATACCCTTTACACAAGCAGTTTTCATCAAATCAAGTTGAACTGCTCATGGCAACCCAAGGAGATGCACAGCAGCCAGWTACACAGATGCTGTGTAGTTTAATTTCCAATTTATAGTCCTCTGTTCCACACAGACACCAAGCGAGCATTCAGCCTCCTAAACTCATTCATTTTATTCATGCAAAGTCCTGCCTTGGACTTCAGAAGTCAAAGGGAATTGTGCCATTGGCCTCAGCAAAGCCAGCATTCCCCTGGACGTTTGGATTTGGGTTGGTCAGTGCACAGGAGAGGCCAAGTCAGCCAAAACTAGTTCAAAGCAAGGGGAAGTTAGAAGCCTGTAGGTACTTACTGAGGATCCATAGGAGAAGGAGCTTGGCTGTTATATTCAGGCTGCGAGGGTAACACTGAGCACAGGAATGCTGCAGGGGGTTGGTTAGGCATGGATATAAGCCGGTGCCCAGATGATGAGCTAGCAGGAGACTGCGCAGATGCAGGTGTGACGGGATATGTGGATTCCTTGGGGGCACTACAGGAAGGCGAGGAGAGCGTGATTGAAGAGCTCAGCGATGAAGAGGAAGAAAATTTCTGCCCACTAGGGTTACGAGGTTGTATTAGGATGGAGGACTGTTTGATTGGTCTGCTTGACTCTGTAGAAGCTGCGGGTCCTGGAGGCTGCTGTTGCCCTTGACACATATTCTTAGCCTGGATAAAGTGTTTTGGCCGTTCGTAGTTAAACATGGTTGGTTGGTACATAGAGGAAACAGATGGGAAATTACAGACACTCATAGGAGAGGTTTCACGACTGTCCTGGGTTTTTGTTGGTGACAACTGGCTTTGGATAGGTGGCTGGTAAATATTAGATGGTAGGCTACAAAAGCTTTCCTGGCTGGGCTCCTGGATAGAGTGGAACCCTTGCCTTGCAGAATAGAGGCTGTCTTGGTGTGGATTTTCCCTTAAGGAAGACAATACAGATAAAATAAATTGTATGGCACAATTTGAATTGCAAAAATACTATTTTGTGAGCAGTCATTATCAGTCCAAAGAGCATGAAGTTCAGACAATTAAGCCTTAAGCTTAAAATAAAGAGTTTCAGGATTGATTAGAAGAATTGGTTAGAACTATTCCAGAACTGTGTGAATATTTCTCATTACAGTAATAAGTCATGCACTCTATCGCACCCAGCTGCAGTATTCTCCAATGCTATCTTATCTAGAAGAGCCCAGTAAATTCTACAAGAAATAGCAGTTGGTTTATTGTGACAACCCATCGCCTGTCAATGTCTACAGACAATCTTAGATAGTAGAGCTAAGCCAGGTAGTTTGCCATATACCATCCTAATTAAAGGTCTTTGGAGCCTCCAGTTTTGTACCCTCTCAAAATACTAAATGTACTATTATGTGCAGAACTCACTATTTTTGCCAGGAAATTCACTACACTAGGGAAGCATGAAACATGTTCTATTTTCTTAAACCTCAAGCTAAATATTTGAAACCAAGTATCTCAATTTCTTCTGTAATAGTTTTTGAATTCAGAGCTTTTTTCATATCCAATTGAGATTAGGAGTTGGAATGCCAAGGACCGTGCTTCTCCATTTGAAGTGATTTGTTATTATAGCTAGTAATAGCCAGAATGATACAGCTGCGGGATGAAATAGTGCGAGCAGAGCTGCTTGGAGGGACTGCATGTATTTTGCAGGTCAGTGATATCCAAGTTGGGCTTCCCATCAGTTATGGAAGACRAAAGTTTGATTACAGAGATCTGAGTAGGTTTGTTAAAAACTGACAAACAACTTCAGCTCTGGCATAAATAAATAGCCCTCTGCCAAAATAAGTGAAAAGCTACTAATATAAATGAGAATATRAATCTACCCAGTTACATGTGCTGGAAAAAATTGTAATCTTGTCCCACTGAGATCAGCTGTTTCGCTGCTATATATACCCAGTATATTGTATTCCTTTCATCGGARAGCCCAAAGGAGGGTTCCAGGAGGTCATAAATTCCCTTGGGGGATCAGCTGAAGGCATTGCTCTTGTTTTAAAGATTCAAAGCTTTCATTTCCTAAAGGTATTTATCAGTATTAGCTAAAAATTAAATGTAAGTAAGCAAAGTTTTCTAGTAAAAACTCCCTAACTTTCTCTTTGTTATGCTCTGGAATTTGAAGCCAGCTCAAATTTTTGGAGCATGTCCAAACTATTTCTCATTCACTGCTGCAGAAAACTGCTTGAATATTGTTTTTATACCTTTTTTTATATCCCTGACTATATACAGATTCATTCATTTTTTCTACAGCCTACATAGGAAAAGCCATCCCTTACTTTGTTTTCTAGAAAACTGCAGTTAACCAAGATACCAGATAAACCCGCTGCCCCACATCACACAGATTCACTCATCACAGCAAGGGATCACTTACATTTTCCTCAAGCCATCCCACCTTGACTTAGGAAAAAAAAAGCCCTAGATTTCTGACTTTGTAAGATAAAAAGCATATACAATAGTAGAAACACTTAAAAAACAAACAAATCACCAATTTTCTTCTTTGTCTTCTATGCTACATTTAACAGCACAGTACCTTAAAGGTACATTTTCAGCTCAGCATTATCCAGTGCATTGCAATGCCAGCTTGCTAGCTAGATATGAAATAAAAAGTAACATAAAAACAAAAATCCCAAAGCACCTTACCTACAGCCTAGAAGTTGTCACCTGGGCTTTAACTTGTATTTTGGGAAGAGGCCGTCATTCAGTGACACAGACTGTCATAGTAGCCCTCTGCGTAGCATTATAAGACCAGAGGCTTTAACATGCTGCCAGCTAATGACAGCCGCTGGACCTGCCTGCCTGTCCTCCTACCTACACCAGTGTCAGAATAAGAGTCTCCACCACTCCCCACTCTCCCACTGCTACTTCATTTAAAGGCCAGAGCCTCTTTTTTTTCACAGGTGCCCATGGTCAGCAGATCAGGTAGCTCCGGAGATATAAATCCTGCTCCTCCCATAGTCTTCCAGCTGCAAGAGCTGAGGAGGAGCAGAGCCCTATCAGGGTGCACCACAGGCTCTGGAGGTGTAGCTGGACCTTCCTGGTGGGGAGCAAGGCTGGGACAGGTGCCTGGTGTTGGGCCATGCTGGCTGGCTGTGGCAAGAGACCTCATATCATCCCAGCTGCAGAAAGGATGATAGTTTGGTGGCTTCAGGGGTTTCTGATGCCCCTGGCCTCAACCCAGGGGGTTTATAGCTCACCAGTGTGGTTTATTTGGGACTATTTAATATGCAGTCTGCAGGTGAGGATTTGTTTTCTGAGATCATGCAATTTTGGCCCATTCCCTTGCCCACTTTGGGTTTGAGGCTGAAGCCCTTAGAGGGCAAGGAGACCTGGCCTGCTATCGCTGATGGGGTGCTTGCTGCCTTCCTGGCTGGGCCGAGCAGTGGCGATGTCCTGGCACGGTGAGGACCCAGCACTGCCAAGGTGGGTAGTGACTGCCAGCCCCCAAGATGGGGTAGTGGCTTCTGAGGCCACAGCTCCAGCCACCCCTGGCCCTGAGCGCTAGGCATGGTTCTCACCACCCCTGGCCACCTCTCTGTCAGGAACAGCACTGAAGGCCTGTTGCACATGCTGAAATGCACTGTTGGCTAACTCCTCTGTTAAGCATCTTGGGAAATTCCGTCTTTCTTCATTCACCATAACTGGCTGTAGCTAACTGCATCTGCAGTGAGAAAATTTAGACTTGCTTTCAAGGCTATGTGCTTAAAGGCAACAGGCATGTGAAAGTGAGATATAAATGTCATTTAAATAATTAATCAGCAACACACTTAAGCCTTCATCCTGCAGCCATCTCTGTTGGTACCCTTGGCCAGGTTGCCCTGCTCCTGCGTTTTACTGTATTACTGTAATGTGCACAATCAAAATCAGTGGCGTTACTCATGGGGGTAAAATTAAACAGGCATGTAAAYGTTTGAAGCACCGGAGTCAAAAATGGAATAACACATGCAAAAGACTGTACTTGATAGTAAAATATTATTATACCTACTTACTTGGATGAAAAGATCTAGCTATGCTGTTCTTCCCAGGGGGTGAAAAGATAGTGTTGGCTTAAGTGATTTGTAGCCCTTTTATTAAAGACTTAAGGACTTAATTTATGTCTGAATTGATCATTATACTGTTTTAAGTGTCTTAATTGTACTTTGTAGTCTCTTGCATAACATGCATACCATTGCTTAAAAMCCCCCCAGCCCTGTGAGTACAGCAGCTCTGACCATGTGGGGCCTTTAGGATTCTTCTCTTCCTTGACTGTATTAAGTCTATCTGCACAGCTGTCTTTAATAGTTAATCTACATTTAATGCTTGCATTTAAACATCAGCCCAGTGTTTGTGAACTAATTCTACATAGCAGGCCTTAACTGAATGCTAATTTATTTAATTCCTTGCAGTGGAGGCTGGAGGAGGGGAGGAAGCCTGACCTTAGCTTTCTGGAGGGGTTGTTTGTTGTTCTTTAAGCAGAAAATGCTGCAATAATTCACAAGGAGTGTTGCATGCTAAATGAAAAATAAGTGAGGGTAACTGTAGCAGGCTGCTTTGTGCTGCAGGAGGCTGTGAGCACACTAAAGGTCAGGTTCTGTGCTGGGCTCATGGGCTTCCCATGGACTTTAATGAAGGTGCAGCAGGCTTGCKGCAGAGCTGAAGGTGGCTGCAAGGTATCAGTTTAAGGACAGCTTTGTATGTTTAAAAGGCTGGACACAACTCGGACTATGCGTGTGAAAGGCAAGGAATGGGAAAATGTGATCCGAAAGGTAGGAAAAAAATTGGAAGAGCTAGAAGCTCAGTTGATAGAGGTGGAAGAATAAATCTCACAGCTTGTGTTAGGGTAACTTAACAGTGCTCTGGCCAGCACTGTGAAGTGTTAGAGCGTAGCTTTTCTGTAATGCTTCAGTCTCCTTTCTGTGAGTGATGCATCTGATCAGGTTCTCCTCTTTGCCTGAATCATATAGCAACAAATGGCTAGAAAAGGCTAAAGAATCTTTTATTTATTTCTTAAATAATCTTAAATCTGTCTAAAAAGATCTGGCRGTAAACTTAGTGCCTGAAGCCTCCCCTTTTGCCTGGATTAAGTTACTTTAATAAAAGTTAATAATCAGCATAGAGTCTAGCATGGGCTGCTTTTTCTGCCCCCCCCCCCCTTTTTTTTTTTTAAGGTAGAAGGAAATAGTAAGCTGCAGGTATAAKGGGCTCAAAAAGGAATATCTGCAAATGGCAGTCTTCTAGAATTGCATTTTGTAGCTTTTGTAGAGTGACCATTGCTAAGCAATAATTTGGAGAAGTATGAGTACAAGGACTTCATTCACTTTATAGTTGTTCCCAGTAATAGCTTTGTTCTATCATTGTGTTCTTTGCTGGTTATTTCTTTTTGTCTCAGTAGTAGGGTTTCAGGTACATGGGCTACRTGATCAGAGTTATGGGATTAAATGTGTTTAATAAGACAATTACTGTACAGCTCACCAGTGGAGATCTGACCTTGCAAATACTGGCATGCCCTTTTCTTAATTTGAATTAACAGCAGCATTTACAGTGTTAAGTCCCATTCATAATGATATTTCAAAGCACATGATAACAAGGTTGTGGTTTTTAAGAATACCTAAATGCTCAGAGGTGGATATTTCTAGAAACTTTAATAATTTTCTCTCTTTACCTTGAGGCCTATAAATACCTTCCAAAATCTGGTTCAGCATCACTGTCAATCAAAAGCACTCTATGCTAGTTAACATTTTTGTATAGACCTGATTTTTAGAAGCTATTACATAGCTCATTATATGCCTTCATGTAGGATATCAGATACTGCATATCAAACCAACCAGAACTTTAAAAATAAACACCGAAACACATCTCTGATACTACTGCAGCAATAAACTCAGCAGCAAGTATCTGCAAGAAAGAAGCCTCCTTGCATGTTGCTTTGCAGAAAGGCTGAAGTGCAGGCTTGTTGTGGCCTCCGATAGATCTGGAGAGAGGATGGAAAAAACAGTCCTCTTCTACAAATACAGCTAGAAAATGCATCCTACTGTCTCTATTCCTTCYGGGAGGTAATTATACCAGAGACTGTATAACAAACTTTTGTTTCTGGTCACCAGAAAGTTAAGAGCCTGCCTTGTTTGAAATAGGCCACGTGTGAAGACAACAAGCAACACGGTGCTGATTTGCGCTAGGTACTTGCCTGCAAATTCAGCTAGATCTCTACTGCGGTAGCTGAGCATGAGTTTACTTGAATACAGTGCGGTATTCGCACGCTGGGCTTGGGATATTTGAAGATGACAGTACGTGTGCAGCTTCGTCGCGGGTTACAAGCAAGCCCACTGCAGCTCTACGGGACTGCCATGTCCTTTGGTCCGTACCAGTCATGTTTATGGCCAGGAGTCAACAAGCTAGCTTCAACCAGGGCTTTGACTCTGCAGTGGGCTCTGTGTAGGGTCCTGGCTGCTCTTCCTGGCACAGGCCTTCCTGGATTTCGTGGAAGGGCTTGGAGCTAAACTGACAGCCTCCTTGGAGAGATCTGAAGCRTATGGAAGTAAACTCTGTTTTCAGTCAACTCTTCAATAAAAGTCTCCTGTGCAYAGAGAAATCCTCGTTGAAATATGACCTCTCATGTGCTGAATTTAGAGGAGGATGTTCAGAATTGTTAAAATAACTGGTTTAATGAAAGTGGCTGAGCAYGTCTAAAAAAAAAAAAATCTATAACACATGGACCACTTTCTGTCCCAGGCAACCATTTACCGAGGACAACATTATATTGTAATAGTATCGCTGTAATGTGCCACTGGCATCCAGCTTAGCGAGGATCTGCACGTCTGCCTTACAGCTTTTCCTGTCACAAAAAGTATGGGAGAAATATGGCGCTGGGCTTGAATCCCCCAGGGCCCCTTCACTGCCACTGTCTGCGATCTTCATCGTGCCAATAAACTCCTGAAAAACACTGCAAAACTCTGGGGTGCAATTGCTAAGAAAGCATGTGAACTATGACTTGTTTTATTTCTCTGGTATAATTAAACTAGCTAAATAGCAATGCAGTAAGTAAATAGCTGCTTGAGAGTTACATTGGGGGCAGAAATTGGATTGAGTCCTATTGTGAGAGGTGATACTGTATTCTTAAGGAAAATTGCCATCTGCTGAACAGGGCCCTACCATGCCAAGAGACACCTCTCATGGTGTCTGGTGGGATCACYCGTTCCGTGCTTTTCCTCCACAGGGTGCTTTACAGGTGCAATCTAAATGTGCCACACTTTCAGGATCCTGAGTTTTATTGCTGTTTCATAGAATAGGAAACTGAAATATGAGGTGATGTGATTCAGGCAAAGCTATGGAGGAAGTCGGTGGCAACAGAACTGTGACTTGAATTTTCCCGGATGTTGTGTTGTCTTGTGCTCCACTGTGGAGTTGGAGGGTTTCYGGTGGCTGACTATTTGTGGCTGCGCTTTTAAAGCTACTTACAGATAGGTGCTTCTGAAAACACCGCTAGGCACTTACCTGAGCCTTTAGATAGCTGCTTTGTCAGATCRAGCCTGTGCTGTTCTGTAGCTAGGCTGGTGTCACAAGTTCCTGTGACATTTAGGCAAACAGCTCAGGCTGATGCACATGGGTGTTTGCATCAGGTATGGGGCACAGGAACTTTGTGGTTGTGTCCCTGGGGTTGCTGGAAGGCTCATCCTCTATTATTTAAAGCCACCCTTGAGTTGTGATTTTCCCCTTTGCCTTACCGCAGAGGTGAAGCCTGAGGTGAGTTCTCATAAACGCCAGGAAAATCTTCGGTTTCGGTCTCAGAGTTTGTCTGGCTGAAGTTAGTGGATCCTGCTCGCTGGCCTAACCCTGGGGTCTCTGGCTGGGTGCCGTAGGGTGGCTGGTCAGTCATGTCTCGCTCCATGTTGGCAGTCTGGTTCCTTCTAGGGAAGGTGAGCTTCTTCATGGTGGCTGGCACCGGCGCAGCACCCGGGAAGCTTTCCAGCTCTTTTGCTCCTGGGAAGGGGATTGTGCACAAATCAGTCATTTCATTTTTGCAGCAGGCTTTGAGCACAAGCCAGGCAAGTTGTGTGTTGTGATGAACAAGGTGTCCATCCCGACAGCGTGTTGGGCTAAGCTGCAGGGTGAAGGGGCAAAGCTCAGGGAGGAGAGCCTTTGTGCGAGGGAACGACAGCCTCACCTCATTGCCCTACGTTGATCGGAAGCAGAAATGCAGAACAGCTTGCGTTCAGCCTTGAGAAATGCCCAAGCGGATTGTGTTTTGGGGGTATKTCTCTTTGGCTGAGCCTGCGCAAGTGCTGGGGCCTGGTTTTTGTTTGGTAAATACCTGCGACTCTGCCAGATGCTGAGTAGCAGCAGAGGCTCCTGAGCCCAGTTGTTCAGCTCAAGAACTTTATGCTTACCTGGGGAGACAGAGAGACGCGCAGTAGATGCCACTGATCCAAATTCATTTTCAGCAATGCATTTAAATATCCCAGAGTCTTCTGGAAAAGCTTCTGTAATAACCAGTGTGCAGACTTCCTCTGAAATGACAAATTGAGGCATGTTGTTGTACTGTAAGGCCTGAACGTTAGCAGGTAGGACCTGGTCCTTGCAGACGGGATTGTTGGTTAGTGATGGGGCTTGGTGGCAAGAAGCGGTGTAAACAGCATAGGAAGTCAAGGGATTTGGAAGGAGCAAAGATGAAGGAAGGATCTTTCTGTCTGTCACTTAAAGGAAAAAAAAAAACAACAAAAAAAACCCAGCCCACAGGTTAGTATATGTTTCCAGTGTCTCTTAACGCACGGGATACTCTTTGGCTGAATGTAAAAGGATGCCTTTCTGACTGTGTGGCTAAATAAACCGGAGCCTTTCAGGAGCTTGGGTCAAAACCAAGTGCCTGAAAGCTATCAGTCTGACACTGAACATGGTATCTTCTGGCTATCCTTTCWGCATTATTGTTTTATTTTGGATTAGATGAGGGGAAAAAGCTAAGCTTGGGGCAAACTGAGGGGATGTCTAACAAAAGAAGTATGAGGTACTTACCAGGAACTGCTGATGAGCAAGCCTCTGCTCAAAATAAGAGAAAAAATAATTAAATGTTTGTAAATGCGAAAATAGAAGAAAGACCTGCAGCCCTCACTCACTCTCCCACCTCRGCTGATTACAAGAAGACCACCTCTGTGTCCATCAATAGAAATACCGACCAGCTAGGGGAAGTTCAGATTTGACTGAAACTCGATGGCACAAACTCCTCTCYACTGAGGCCATATAGAAGATGGCTAAATTGGTCAGTAGTTATGGTATATTGTGACAGTGCCTTCCTGGCTCAGTAGTGCCTTCACCAGTAACTAACGCCCTTGCAGTCCTGTTCCCATGGTGCCTGCTCTGTTCATGCATCCCCAGAGAAGGAAAGGAYAGGCTCTATACAGCAGTCTGTAACAGCACATCATTTGATACTTTTAAACCAAATCCTGTCTCTACGAACATATACTGTCCTCTAATTTATATAGTGGTTCTTGTTCCTATCTCCTTACTATCCCAATAAAATTAATGTGCATTAGAGAGGCATAGCAATACCTACTTTTCCGCAGTATTCGGAAATCTGCAGAATCTATTATTGGGTCATATTCTCTGTACCAGTGAACCTGTAAGGTTGGCGTGGTGCGAATGCGACATTCAAATACCACTAATTGACCCTTTGTAGCTCTGATGTTTTGTAGACCCTGGAGGAGGAAAAAATGGTGTAAAATGGCTGATAGTAATTGCTTAAGTGGGGAAACACTTAGGCAATCAAATGCCCTTTCAGTGAACAAGGTGATGTCATGACTATTTTATTTTACTTAAAATAATTGATTTGATTCTAGATATGTTTGGAGTTTTTTCCACCTGTAGACCAATGCTCATTTAAAGACTTTAGCTTACTCATGTATTCAAATCAAAATGAAAGAGCAGGAAAAACATCTAATTCTAGAGGATGATATATAATAAAGGAGGCTACAGTGAAAGATTCCACTTCAGCCTTCTTTGCAGCAAATAAATGAGATGAATTCATGTGAGTGGTTCTGTTTGTCAGKATCATTTACCGATTAAGATACTAGTTTGATAGCATTGCTAATGAATTGTGTTTTTTTATGGAATGTAAATGAACCACCCCCAGGGGTTTTCTAAAGGAAGAATAAAACTCAAAGTCTAATGCTAGGGGTTGAAGTTGCAGAAAAAGCCATGTCTTTCAGCCAACCTTTGTTCTTTACCTTTGTAAACACAGGTGTGGTTCCATAGGAAGACCCTGTCTGCCTCGTAGAGGGACTCTGCATCTATATAGCAAAGAAAAGTGATTTTATAGCTTGCATTTCACATATGCAGAAACCCAGCTGTGTTGCTGGCACTTCACTTTGAAACAGAGGAAGCTGCTAAAATGTTTTTTATGTTGTTCGTGCACCAGCCTATCATATACCCTGAGGAAAGTCTCCGTTCACGTGCTCCAAGAGAAAATGCCTTACTGGATTGTGAACAACAAATTAGTGGAAAGAAGAGCTGATAACCTGTAAGTGTTGCTAGTTATGTAGGGCATAAAAGCCAATTCACTGCCCACATCTTGTAGTTTTGCTGTACAGCTCAATGTTGCCTTCCAGTAGTTGTCGTCTTCTACAGAGATTTCTGCCTGGTTTAGTTGGTCCCAGGTCTAGCTCTTCTTGGCTTGTGTGATGCATGTGTTACTACAGTGAGGCTGAATGTAGAGAAATGAGAAGGAACTTCAGTGGTCTGTCCTGATATTCTTAAAGCTTAACTAATGTAGAGATTAGAGTAAGGTCTCTGATTAATTGAGAATGGCAGTCTTAAGGCTATCAAATCTTTGCAGCGCAAGATGCGTTCTTGCTCTKTGGTGAAGTGTTGATATCCATTCTCACCCATCTCATTTAGCTTTGGGACCACCTGTCTTGCATGGAAAAGTGCAGCTGAAGTGCCTGGGTTTGTTTTGCTGTGGTCGTGGTCTTTTCCATAATCTGTCTCTTCTCCAAAATAGCCCAAGTTATCAGCTCTTTCCCTCCCAGCCTGAGTTAATATGGAAATCTGTTCCTAGATAGTTTGAGTTCCCCAGCTCTTGACCAAGTAACTGTTCAAAAACAACTGTCTATCTGAAGTGAATCTTTGGAGGAGGTTGGCAAATGGCTACATTGTGTGGCAGCTACTCAATGATTTCTAGTCTTATCCCCCTGCTCCCTCAATTCTCTTAGCAATTCAGGCTGGAAAATGTTCCAAGCCAGAAAGCCATGTTCCAGGAGGGAGAGTCCAAATCTTGATATTCGTGATGATTCTTGCTTCTTTGTGGCTTGCTGAAGATGTGCTCAAGCTGATCCTTATAAAATATTTCTAAAATACTATAAATAATAATTTAAAAAACATGTAACCTACTCTTTGAGGGTCAATAGATAACGGCTGAATTAAAGTGGTGTAACTCTGGTGGGCTGAGCGGCTGCTAGGGACTTCATTGGCTGAGGAACCAATGGTCAGCAAAACACTGGTGGCTTTCCGCTTTTTCCTGGTGTGGGGGGAAAAATAAACATGGCAGGATGGAGACAGAGACTTTAGCAGGCTGAATGTACTTGACCCAACAGTGTTTGCACTTACTGTGACATTCCTCTGGCCCTGCCAGGATGCTGAGACTTGCAGGGAGGCCAAGCCTTCAGATTTTCCCTATGAACCTGGGGAGACAAACATAAATCAGTATGTTTTCCTTACGACGTGGCAAAGGCTATGTTTTGTGAACTGAGAACATGCTGACTGGAGAGCAAATAGTACATGCAAAAGAGAATAGTAGTATCCATAGTAGTTGTGAGTAGGTTCAAGCCATCCTCAGAGTATGGGGACATCTCACCAAGACTGTTGATGTAGGCCTTTGCAAAAGACAGAGGTTACCTGTGAAAACCGGCTCCATGGCTAAGTTATGGCTTTTCTGCATTTTAATGGAAGAGTCTAAAGAAAATCCTTGCTGCTCTAGCGGAAGTGAAAATGGTACCTCATAAAACAAATACTAGATCCTTCACATGTAAGACCTGGAGCATACCAGATTAACGTTAACAAGCAGTTACGGTATCTCATTACATCACAACAGTAATAAAAGGTTTGATGGTTTCATCTGTGTTTCCTTCTTGCTATTGCAAGAGGGATCATTACTGGTGGAGTACTGCAGGCTGAAGAACTGCAACAGTAAAAGCAGTCATGCAGGTCTCCATAAATAATTCCCAGCAGCAGCCATGCTGTTGTCATTGACTCTGCTTCTGGAGTGAATATTAAAAACATGGCTCCAAGCTGAGAGACAGCAGCATATGAGACAGTGTTTCTACATCTGGAGAGAAGGAGTTGAACCTAGCCAGTTTGTCAGCAAGGAGAAGGCACGGAAATAACTACATTGACTTGGCACTTGCTGTAATGGGAAGATATGTTCTGGGCTGATCTGTCTGGTTTGATGCAACGCTTGCAAGTTACTGGCTTGCAAAGGGTGCCCTGCGATTTATTTTCCGTATCCCATCAGCCAGCCGTTCTCCCTCTCCCACTCTTGGCACCTGTGGGGTGGAATTAAGAGCCTTATACTGCATTGCCAGGGAGCTGATATTGTCACAGCCCAGTCCTGTGTTTGAGTTTGTATGTGTCTGTGATCATGGGAGCAGTACCTTAAGGTAACAGCAGATGGTTACAAAGCTATTGCTTGTTGTTGAGTGATGCGTGGTTATGGCCACAGATACTGGCCCCACTGTGGGGGTCTAGCAGCCTGCTGTGAACCAGAACAAGCTGCAGCTTCGTGGGTGAGCAGCCACTCCTTAAGGATTTAGTTGTTTCTCTGCACCCTGGCAGTGTTCAAGGTCAGCCAAATGCACATGTTTCTTTAGGGTCTGGGTCCTACCCTTGGTGTTCCCAGTTCCATATGGTGGTACTTGGTATTTACAAGCTTTGTTACACCCTGTCTTGGGGTCACATTTGTGGAGATGCAGAGAGGTACATGTTATAAAAACATGATGGTACATCAACAGATGGATATTTTGGTACCTCTAATAGGTCAGTAGGCTACAAAAGCACCCRACTCATCATGTAAGATCAGTGTAAGCATCTGAGCTCTTCAGAGGCTTTACATAACCATTTAGTCCAAATAATTTATTTGAGAACTGTTCTCTCTCCCCTGCTTTCTGTCACTAAGACAGTCATAACCTATTACAGCGAAGGATATTTTGCATTCTTGTTGGATTTGACTGGTACAGCTCTGTGACAACTGTGGGAGCCGCATGAGAAAATGGACTGCTTTAAGGCATTCAGAGGTGTCTGACGAGCATTTCACTTGTGTCTCATTCAAACCTGCAATACCTTAAGCTTGGCCCTGATCCAGCAAAGCAATTAGACACACAGTTTGACCACTCGTGGCCTTCCTATTTCAATCTGCTGCTCTTGAATTATAAGTACCTCTAAAGCAATTCAAGGATGGCTTCTGGCCAAGGTTGTATCACATGGCCATCAATAAGGCTGTGCTGTGATGCAAGGAGTGCTGGATAATCCAAGTTCTTGGATGTGGGAGGAGGGACTAGGAAGACAATGTTATTGAGTTGCCCTGGGTTCCCACCGTAAACTGATCCTGGCTGTATTCCACTATGGATCCTTGGGAAGCTGTTAGCATTGCCTCCTTGCAGTCTACCAAATAATGGTCAGTATARTCATTTTTCAGGAACTACAAGACATACTGATTTTTGTTTTTCCTCCAAAGAAAAAATGTGGCAAAAAATCAGACACCTGCAGATGGTGAAAGGAATGTCAGGAGTGACGTATATCCAGTTTAAAAAAGATCTTCCTGAGCACGATTGAGACAACGTTAGCAGAACTGCATTGTGCTGTCTGAATTCCCTTTTCTCCTGTAAAGGAAAAGACTTGATTCTCCTATAGACAYGCAGTCACTGTTGGTTGTTCCACTGTGTCTCCAGATTCATTGATCAATCTTGAATGTGAAGACATGCATAAAACAGTAGGCACAAAAGTGCGCAGTAGCAAGAGTATGTGAAGTCATCAGAAGTGGGGCTGTGACAAGCTGTGGYTTATGACCAAAGTCCAGTGTGGCACTTCCAGAAGCTTGCTCAGAAAGGTGGGACACATCTTCTCTGAAGCATGAAGCAATACTTTTAAAAGAGAGCTTGGTCTACTGAACTAGATAAGAACGTCTTCTGACCAGTTTCCAGCCATGATAAAATGGGCACTGAACCTTCGCTGTAAACAGGAATAGCATAGCTTAAGCATTTGTGCTCAAGACAGATTTTCCATTGTGTGGCATTAGTTCCACCATGCAAAGATTACAACTAAAGACCTTCTGACATGACAGAGGCCATGGCCAAAGATGACTGCCGTCAAAACCTACAAGTGAAACTGGACTGATGCCATGATTGCACAAAGCAATCAGTGTTCACACAGTGAATACATAAGCTATATCTGTGATGCTGCAGCTGCTKGTGCTCTGGGAAGGCTGGGCTAATTCTCTTGCCAAAGTGGGATCCTCCTMGTTGAAACTGAGCAGAGACCCTATTACTAGGAAGTCTGTCTGTGCCTGGCTGCCATAGGTGTCTATTCTTTAAGGCAAAAGCTGCCCTCCGAATCTACGTTGCTTGCAGCTCCTTGGTTTGTAAACAGACTCATCCTTYCTGTGGGTAGTTTATGTTGTACGCTGTGCTCGTTTCACGTTCAGTGGTCCTTCAATTTTGGATTTTGCTTCTACTGAGTGTCTGATGCTTGTTAATGTTAGACTTGGATAAAGAAGAGTTCACGGTAGTAGATAAAATGCTTACAAGCTTAGTCACCTGAACAATCATTATTTTTAGCCTGAAACTGTGTAGTTTTGATTGAGACSTAATGGCACTAGTGCTTAGGATATYTGGCTAGSAAGCCAGAAGACTCTTTGAGGTGTGCTCAGTGTGGTGGCAGGTGCTGCTTTGGAGGGCAGTGTGAACATAGCAGAGCAAATGTGCTGAGAGCTTTGGGTCAGCTGCAAGGCTGACCAGCCCTCTTTCTAGTAGCTGGTTTCATGCGTGAGTGCAGAGCTGTCTTGTCTATGAGCCTGTGTATGTGATGCTCAGTAACGGGTTGAGCCGTGGCTGTCCAACTTAGTAAAAATGGGAGGAGTTTCRGCTTCCCAGATAACACTGGAAGGTCACCCAAAGATAGCTAATTTCTCTCCAACACGTCGTCTTTTCTTTAAGCCGTGAGTGATTGCTCTTGGTTTTCTCTAACCATCTGTTTTCAAACTCCTGAGATGCTCTTTCTGAGTCCTACAGGCAGCACCGCAGGGGCAYGGAGGAGGCTGCTCCGCGTGAGCCCCACACGTGATGTGCCACTTGGTACGTGTCTGCCTTGCAAAGCACAGAGTCTTTCTAGAGCAGGTTAGCGGAAACGTTAGCACTGTACGGCTTACGCCCTTGAAAGAATATAGAGCCAAGGTTTTACCTTGGTGAGTCATTTTAGCAGTCTTAGTGTCGCATGTAAATGTCAGCCTTTACTTAGTGTAACTCTAGATCTTTGTGAAGAGGACAGAATTAGACTCAGCCAAATGAAGAGTCCGGGGACCTTTGCAACCCAACACCAGAATGATTACAAGGTACATACAGATCATGCAGTTGACACAAACCATAATGATGACATTCTAGCATTACCTGAATAGTTGACATGGTTGCAGAATTATGCTATATGGAACACTARGACAAATTTAACACAGGGTTAGGAAAATATTAAGGCTTCATGGAACTCCTTGCCAGGTGTTTAGAACATGGAAAACCCATTAAATCTGTTCTAGGAACAAAATAAGCATCTGCTGGATCTGAAATAAACGGCATTATAAAAAGTGTGTTTAAGGGGGAGAAGTACATCTCTAAATCTACATTTAGAACCGAGGCAGGCCGAGGCTGCGTGATCACATTAATGTACTAGCGTGGCTTTCATTTACAAAACAGGCTCAAATAGATATACAAAATAACAACCTTCAATTAATTTGGACGTGATGTTTTCTGCAAGCCATCTGCATGTGCATGATGGTCTTCCTCATTTTTACAGAGGTGTTTAAGGTCTGGGAGTGTACACTAGACRCTTGGAAATCTTGTGGCACTGCATAATGCAATTTAGTGCTGACTTGAAGGAAGAACTGCAAAGAATGAAGCTTTCCCAAAGGCAGTGGGATAGAGAGAGCCCTGTCTGGACCCAATTTCTCTTGTGCTACAAGGCTAGATGGGGAAATTATCATCCCTTYAGTAGTGAACTACCTAGTTGTAACTTGGTGAGGTAAATTTGTGATTTGAAAGCAGGACCTCTATTACCACCCTTGGAAGGTGATAACCAAGACTTCTGTAACTTCTGTAGGAAGTGGGAAAATAGTGATTTTATTTATTTCTCTTCCCACTCCCCAAGAATCCTGAGAGGACTAGTTAGATTACAGAGAAATGTGTGATGGTTTCAAACTGTGGAACAGATTTTTARAATGACTGTTTCTGGGGTGGGCAGAAGGGTGGGTTTGCATGACCCRAAACCTAAGATATTCTGAAAAGAAAGAAGAAATTATTGTAGTCATTAAGGTATTTACAGAAACTGCAAAATCGTAATTGGATTTGAAGCTTGCTGAGAKTCTTTCTAAATTGTAGCAATGCAGCGGAGTACTGAGTCAGTTTCAAGGATGATTTTTTTGTAGTATATTTTCAGGATATGCAGCACTTTAGCACACTATTTCAAAGGCTCATTTTCTGTGCATCAGGTTTTTAATGCCTCCCCTTAAGCATATAGGGTATGAGACTTGCATCTGAAAAAAAAAAACGTGGAACTCCTGCAGGCATTTCTGTCCGTGCGCTCCAGCAAAGACAGAAAGGTGGGCTGTCTTTGAAGGGCAGGCTCACTTTGAGATGAGCAAAGACTTGCAGGCATGGAGAGTCCCATCGCTTCTGAAGTGCGTGCACTCTTCTCCCTGTCTGAAAGTCTTTGCTCATCTCAAAATGTCCCTTGCTCAAGAGCTGAGGTCCCTTGTGGCATGGCTCGGGGGCCGCCTAGCGGGGTGCGCTCTGCACAGCCCTCAGCGCCACGGCAGGACCTCCTGGGAGACCCGGGATACTAATCCAGCGGCTGGGAACAGATCACACACTAGCACTGAGAGTGAATTAATTTTATCCCTAGGGTTAAATGCCTGCTTCTGAGTACAGCTGTTTCTCAGGGCTGGGAAATCCTGTCTTCTCCCTCCCTGCATTTGGATAACAGCTGAACTGCCAACAGATATGAGACACTTGAGTCAAACTGGGGTTCTTAGAGCCAAGTGACTAAATCCCTTTTTAAGCACCTAAATTAAAAGATGCCTAGAGCTTATTTTAAGAGAYGTAAAGCTTCCACTTGAAAACATGAAACTCCATACTTGTAAAAGCACAGGAGGCTCTTCAGCAGAGCAACTTCTTGCCTGTAACCAAGGCCTGTGGCCGTATCTTCAGCGCTGTCCCCCCCCGGGCTCGCTGTGCTAGGCCCGCTGCAGTACTTCCTGGGAGCTAATGCCCCTGCGCAAAYGCTCACTGTTGTTGCAAAAGTGGTGGTTGGGCTCATTTCAGCTGTGCCATGTAAACATGTTAAACAGAAATGAAACCCCAAATGGCCAGCACCAGCCCTTCCACCACCGGGGCAAAGTGCCTGGGCAAGATTTAAACTTGTAAATTAAACAAGAAACACAGGTTCCCCTCAAGAGTGTTTGCATTATGAGGAGGGTGATATTTCAAGTTCCTGTCTCAGGTTTCACTGCCACGCCTGGAGATTTTTTTTAGCTTGCTTGTCTCCTGGCAGGGGAGCGTCTGTCTGGGTTGCATGGGAGACACTGGAGAACCATTCCTCATGTCCCAGGAYGCTTGCTCTTTTCCACTGGCACGAGGATCTGAGCAGAGAAACATTCCCGAAGGCAGAACATTGGGTTTCGGTGGGAGCTGTGGAGTTCACTGTGGGCACCTGAATTGCACAGGATATTGCTGGAAATCACAGCTCCCATGAAACTGTGGTCCTCCACAGTACTGGGCATAATGCCATGGGGGTGGGCCGGTTTGGGAACTGGGAGAAGAAGGGGTCTTTGGGCACCTCCTGCTCACAGTGGGATAGAGCTCTTGCCTCTGCCTGAACCTGAACAGCAGAGTTATCCCAAGTGACCCTCTAAGATGGTGATAGAGTAAGATGTTGGTGCTGTTTGGTCTGAAGGGCAGCAGGGGGGAGGAGGAGATGCAGCTGACACTGATGCCAATGTGGGGAGAAGATTTGCCATAATTTTGGCCTTGTGTGACTCTTGCAGAGGCTAGGGAATTACTGCACTAGGATCTAATAATACTGTCAAATCTGTATCTGGGCTGTGCCCTGTCTCTGATTCTTCACTAGAGGAGCTGAGGCAGCTGTTGGCATCTGAAAAAGTCTCAGTCTGTACCAACAACTCTGGCTCCACCAACAGAGCTTGTGGTAACTGTCCAAAACTACAGTGACACAGAGTGCATCATATAATCAAGTCTGGAAAAACTGCAGCAGTCACAGCACTATCATCACCATTATACCTGCTACAGTAGCACCACAATGCTCAACTTGGTGACCCACTGAATTGTAAAACATAGCAAAAACCATTCTAGCCCTAGAGCTCTTACGCACAGTGCAAGTCACGTGTGCAAAGCACAAATGATCAGAATGTCGCTGAGCACCGTGTAGTTTCAAGGCATCTTTGTAGCGTTAAGGTGTAGGCTAGGAAGCAGTGAAAAGTACTGATTCCCACAAACAGTTGTTCAAGTTGTCTAAATGAAGCTATTACTGTACAACCAGAAGAAACTTTATAGGGAATTAATTTAACAAAAACTAAGCTATTTCATAGAAAACTGAGCTTGCAAAAAGTGATGCATAAAATGAAGTAACTTGTGCTGATGTTTCTATAATGGAAAATAAAGAAACACCTGGTCTTATAGTTGTTTTTTGCTTCTAGAAAGCAGCAAGACTGGGCTGTTCAGCTCCCACAAACAGCTCTTACGATAGAGATGTGTCACACCCTGGTCTCGGGGGACAGAAATGGTTAACTTAAATGAATAACGATGGCATTTGGGCTTCTACAGAATAATGTGTGCTTGATTTATGCCAAGAAATAAATTCTTTATTGATGGGGAGCCCATGCGATGGCTGGAAGTGGGATGTACAGCAGAATCCCCTCCAGGAAATATGATCAGTCTAATTTTAACGATGTGCACAGCATTTGATATGGAAGCAGCTGGTGTCATACAAATCTGTTGGCCTGTCAAGCAACCCAAGTGCATTGCTAAAGCAAATATGCTCATTTCTACCCAAAGGCAATCTAGAAGGCCAGGTCAGGTTTTAGCTTGCACTGAATGTAAATCGGAGCAGTAGCAGTGACCAGATTATTAGATTTTAATGCCATTTCATTAGAAAAGCAAGTCATGATTTCTTTTTCGTGACCCATGTTACATTTCATGCTAGTACATACCTGTTTCTGTTTACGAGTGGTGAAAAGGTTTTCTGGTCATACTGTCTCTGTTCCCCTCTTGTGAAAAGATTTTTCTACAGTGATCTGAACCTTGGGTCGCTCTGGTTCAGGAAGTTTCCTTTACGAATGCTGGATGCAAATCATTCTGTGAAGGTCTGTGTAATGACAGCCACCCATGGTCTGAGCCTAAGATACTGGTGGGCTCTTGATCTACTAGATGTCACGCTGATTGCTTAAAAATATATCTAGGAAGTGATCTCAGTGTGTGCTCAGATTGCTGTCTTTTTGGCAGCTGGCACACAAAATTCCTAGGTAGAAAGCCCTAAAAATACAGCAGGGCTTGAATTTTCTATCTACTACAGACTGATGGAGACTGTGTGTCTGTTAAACTCTTGCTTATGTCTTGTAAGCAAGCTATGGTGTGTAACTACTGGAGAGCCTCAGGAAAACAAAACYAACTGATCTAGTGTGTGTTGGGTGGGGGAAGGCTGTCCCCATCTGTGCTGGAAACACTTCACGTGCCACTTTTCACAGCGCTGAACACAGCAATATCCACATAGTTGGGATCTCCAGCTATTGCTGCAACTGGAGCCTAGTGGCAGCCCCTGGCAGTCAGTGAGGGGTTGTCCCTTGACAGCCATCACCTTTGGAAATTAGGAAATGATACCATGGAGGAATGTGTGCGGTGCAAGGCATGGGAAAGCCAGGGCTTTGCCTCTGCCTGCCTTCCCCTGCCAAGTTTGTGTCTGGTTTAGAGAGAAGGTCAGTGAATGCATTTAAAATGTTGTAGATTAAATGAGCAACAAGAATAGAGACTAGTTGCAGTTGCAGTTCTTGTTAATAGTATTTTTGGTAAATGGACCAGGTTTCTTTTTCCTGCAGTAAAGTTGCAGCACTGTTTTTCTCTGGCTACCTTTTGAAACACAAGCTAGGAATTATTCTAAAAGAGAGCACAATGTTATGGAAAAAAGCTCTCTGGCCTCCAAAATGTGCTAATTAATACAACTGAAAAGCAATATATTAAAAGAGTGAGGTCACATCCAAGTGACAGAGAGAACAAGGTTCCTTTCAAAGGGCAGGCCCTACCCTCAGGTGGACATTGCTCCCTGCTTTCCCCGAAAAACATTTAATCCTCAATAGTTCTGCCATTTGGAGCTGGGAAGCCCCAGACTCCCATGCACACGTGTCTGGGTTTTCTCTAGACTCCAGGTTGGGCTGGCAGGTGTGTACTGTGCTGCAGGGCCGGCATGTCCTGGCTGCCGGCTGCAAGTTGTGCGCTGCGGGAGGTGATGACGGGGAAGTACTGCACAGCTGAGCCTGCATCCCAGCAGCACATAAAGCAGCAACTGAAGAAGGTGCGTTTTAAACCATTTGCCTCTTTTCTGAGCTTGAGACCCTAAACTAAGTATTGGTGGAGTGGCTGCTTGCAAAGTACCTTGGCAATGGAGTTGTTCAGGATGGGGAGCTCATCATGGCTTCACCCCTCACATGTGTGCTGTGAAGCTGGGATGCCTTTGCGGTGGCAGTTGAGTCTGCTCTTGCTATGGAAACCACAGTATTGCCTGGGGGATCTGTGGTTCCCCAGGGTGAGAGTGGGAGATATTCGTGCAGGCAGCAGGACCAAGTCTGGCATGCTCTGGTGCTGGAGGCCTTGGTTTGCCAGGACCCTGAGATGCCCTTGCCTGATGAGCCTGCAGGTGAGAGCAGAGCTCCACTTGCCAGAATTGAGAGCATTGCTATCTGAAATCAAAAATCAAATCCCTCCCTCTCCTCCCCACTCCCCAAAAAGCTACTGGGTAATATGAGAACATGATCAGTATGCCAGAAATTAAAGTGTTGCTCACCTCTCTGAGCCATCAGTTTGATTTTTGGGCCAGCAGCTTGAGTCAGCGCCGAGTCTTGAAGTGGAAAGATTCCTCTAGACACACCAACTCCTTTCTGAGGACTGAAGGCTGTCTGGGGTGGTGGGTTACATTTCTCATGTACAGATCCCTGCTTGTGAGTGATGGCATGGCGGGAATGTCAGCTGTATGGGAATAAACTGCAGCAATTTATTCTCTCCAGGCTGTTTGGAAGTCAACAGAGCAGCACCATTAGCTAGAAGAGAACAGGTCTGCTGTTGTTAGATACAGCTGTGGCCAGATCATAGTTAATTTATTGTGTTAATGCTCCTGAGTGTTAAAAAGATGCCAGCTCAGGTTAATTGTGACTCTCTGCATTGAAAGAGGGCCAAGAAAGAGAAGTGAGACAGAACTTCATTAGAATCAAGACTTCTTTATACAAATCTGGAATGTGAAGAATTTTCTATTTAATTGGGATATAAAGAAAATCTGAGCTACTTGCCCTCCCCAAGTGCTGAGGAATGTAGGGGATGGCTTCGATTTGGTGGAGCCAGCAGAATGTCTTGCTGACTCCAGCAGTCTCGTATGTGTCTCCTCAAGACTGTTGCTAGAAGAGCTACAGAAAGCTCCTAGGACCTGAAGCAACATTCTGGTGGCAGAAGCACAATGCCATTATGAGCTTAAATTTTTAAACGAGGTGCATTATTCCATGAAGTACTCAGTAGTGAGGAGCTGGAGCGAGGCCATTATTGAAGCACAGGATTGTGTGGCTGTGCCCAGTGTTACTGCAGCAAATTCAAGTGGAAGTTACTGTGCTCCAAAATCCTAGGTAACAGTTTATTTCAGGGAGTGCTTTGTGGACATACATGAAAGGTAGGACCAAGATATCCCCAAGCAAAGCTGCTGGGGACATGCTTGTTGCTCTGAAAATGTCGATAAATGAGTCTGATCTTGTCTTTCATTGTAGCAAGGGTACTTGCACAGCTGAAGGCCTTAAGTCATTCAATGTTGTCACTGTCAACCTGTGTGAGTTTTGGGACCTTCAGAATCGTCCAGTTGCTTTGCAAAGCCCTGCCTAGCAAACTGAGGTACTCTGACTTAGTTACCTTTTGTAGGCTGCTTGAAGTCTTCCCCAGATTACCCGTTGGAAAATTTGACCAGTTAGGGTTCCTGCAAGCGCAAACTGTTAAATTTATTTTGTTACTTGTCTCCTTCCCTCATGCCACATCACAAAAGCTATGAAAAAGTCACAAATTACTTCGGGTTAAAGCATCTTTCCCAGTATGGTGGTGGGTTTTTTGTTTTTTGTTGTTATTTTTTGTGCTGGTGCGAATGGTATCAAGATCAGCTGGCCTTAAAGATGAGCAAGCACTCCTCTCTACTCTGCCTCCTTTGCAGCGCTGGTGTGGGAAGAGGTGTGATACTGCTGGCGTTACGGGAGTGGAGAAGCCAGCAGTACTGCGTGGAAAGAAGTAGGAAGAGGAGCTCCCTTTACCGTCTCATGGTCTCCTCTGGTTGTGCCCTGCATGCAGTACCTGGTGGYGCTTCTTGGTGAGGGAGAGGGGTTTACTAGTGCGAGGCCCGGATGGTGCTGGAAAGGGTGGCATATGCAGTAGTCAGAGAATATATAAGTTGCACAGTTTGTAGGTGTGCAAAAGAAATACGACTTTGCTGGCATGGGATTTTGTGCCAGCTGTGTCCTAGRCAGAGGGTGTGTCTGCTTGTGTGAGGGCTGAGTGTAGCACCGAGGAGGCTGGGAGTGATGTGCCTGTGAACAGCTATCTCAGGTTGCTCCTGGAGTGACCTTCCTGCTGTGTTCTCCCCTCCATACTCATCGGCTTTTGAGCAGAAATCATTCTGTGCCTTCTAAATGTTGTGGAAGTGGCACAGCTTTGCCGCTCTTGGGCTTTATGGCTAATTTACACTTTGGGTGCATGCTCATCATCATTTGTCATCACTGATTTTGGCCTAGGGATGATGCTCTGGGAGTTGCACCTCCTTCCTTTCAGATGTCTTTGACTSAATTTTGCCTCCCTCTTCTCTGTTGCGCTTGAAGACCTCTGAGGAACATGTCTTGAACTCCAGGAGTGCTGCTCTATCCTGCTGTGGACAAGTAACTGTAATACAAATCAATGGGATTTACTTGGATCCTCTAGCTAGACCATCTAGCCCTAGGAATTCAAACTATTATTTACCCCTTGATGGCATAATTGTCAGATGAACTTTTGACACTGGCTTGAATGTAGGGATGGTGAGAAGAGACTGGCTATTCCAGCTATCTTAAAAACTCAGAATGGAAAAGCAGCTGGCATATAAATGCTGGGGCTCTTCTTCCTGAAGTGCTTTGTCAGGGTCTTTTGAATTGACATTTCAACATATACCAGATCAAACTCTGAGACAGATGAGTAGTGATTTTTTTTTGTTTTCCGAAAGAGATTTTTAAGCTGAGAGGAATTTAAGTAACAAATGGTCTTGGTGTGAAAAYGAATGGAATCTGCCCTATGGAGAAATCAGGTATCTTCAGTGGCAAGTTGATGCCTAGGTAGATTGTGATGATTGAGTTGAACTAATGCTTATGGCTAACAGGTTTGGGATTTAGGCAGAAATTTCCTGTTTCTGCAAGGAAATCCAGACCTTTGTTGGGAGTSTGATGACCCTGGTGAAACACAGACTTCAAAGCACATCTTTGTCCCTCGGAGTAGCTTAGATCAAGATGGTGTTCTCATCACTAGGGAATCTGGGATAGGAAGGAAGCTTGGCAGGAGCTTGGCAGTATGGCAGTACTATGAATCCCGGACGAAAGAGGAGCTCCAGGCAGCCTGGCAGGCCCCACTGGTCCTTCCCAAAGAGTGATTTACCACTGTTGGGCAGAGGCTGGTTGAGGATAGCTGCTGTAAGAATGAGGAGGTGAGCAAAGAGGCCTGCAAGGGTGAACTTCTGTGTGTTTGGTATGTGTTTAAAGGCAGCTGTACCCATTGCTGAAAACAGCCTGGAGCCCTCACCTGAGAGATTCTCAGCTAAGTGTAATTAACATGATTATGTGTTAAAGTAATCATTTGCAAACAGAGGAGGAGAGACTCAGGAAGGTCTCCTGAGCATCATAACCACAGGTGTCACAGCCTGCTTGCAGTGTGTGGACAATGCAGTGGAGGAGCTGTGACTGTATGTGGTGGAAGGCTTCCAAGCTCTCCTTCCTATCTCCTCTCCACAGGTGTCTCAAAGTGGGTGGTAAACACTGAGACATTTAGCCAAGTTTGGCTGATTAAACTTAGTCAAACTTGTCTGAAACTGGACTCACCAGTTAACTGAGCCAAGTCTGGCTGATTAAAGAGTGAAACCAGTATGAAACCAGCAATTGCTAGGCCACCTCCCATCTTTGATAGTACCCTGGTCCAAATCCAATTTTGAATTGAAGATGGAGCTCCCCTAACTTCAGTGGAGCGATGTACTTCTCCATGAAGGTTTTGTTTGGACAACAGGATGAATCTCATCCTTCTCTTGCTGTTACTAGTCATTCCACAGAAGATCAGTTCTCCCTGGGCCAAGCAAATCAGTAGTTTTAGCCTAGATTCTTACCAGTTATGCTGGTGTAAATCCAGGTTATCTTTGATGATGTCACTATTAGGCAAATACTCTTCCAAATTCTGCTGGCGCATGTTGGTGGTCTTCAAAGGCATTGAGCAAGTGTGCTGGAAAAGGGTTGCAAATAGCATGAGTAATTTAAAAATGTGTTGTTATGTAACAAATGTGGCATTGCTGGCAGGTGTTTTCAGTCATCTTTCAGTATTAACTTCTGAAAGTAATTTAGCAGAGGTGCTTGTTTGCTCTCTGTACGCAGAATCTCAGGAGCAGTGTTTTAATTGGGAGTCTGACAAGCCTCAGATTAAAGCTCATGCATGGTGCTGCAATAGAGCCTTTATTAAGTGATGGCCTGGAGGCATCTGCTTATTGGGTGATCTTACAGTTATGTTTTCTGGCAGCACTCCCTTGGGTTTAAGTTCAGGCATTTTGACATATCTGATATGTTTTCCAGTGTAACTGAAACCACTGCCAGTCTGAGATATATAGACTTATCTATAGGTAATTTGAGGAGTGGKGAGTATTTGTTGGATATTTGCCAATCCTGGGTAGGTCACTTACTCTGATATCTATGGAGATAGTGTACTGATGTGCCCCCAGTTCAGGTCCTAACAAACCTCTGCAGTCTGCATTGTAATGCCAGCTCCACAAAATATGTTAAAATCATCTGTGAGTTTTCTCCCTGGATATGGGTCTAGGTTTTATCAAGGTAGAGCAGAAAGATTTCCAGGGAAGGATGTTTTAACCTGACCTTTCCCTAAGCAAACTACTTGCTAGGCAGAAAGGACGGAGTTTGTCATGATCTCTTGTTCCATCTCACATCGTGATAGTAGTTCTTACAATYGGCTTTTCACTTTGGTGCCTAGGAGAGGGAGTCAGTTTGTTGAGGAAGAKAAAATAGACTAAAAGCTGAGACTTTTTCTCTCAGTGTGCCTCAGCCAAAGATGATCAGAACATGTGCAGAAGTTGGATTGCCTGCACTTTGCCTCGTACCACCCAGGCTTTCTGTTTTTAGCTCTCACAGAAGCTCTCTCTGAATATTCAGCATGCCATCCGAACAGCTGCAGCCTGCCTGGATGGCTGTGCAAGCACCTCTGGTTTTCAAGATTGCTAGTTTCAACACCCAGAAGCAAGCACATTTAAAAACTATGTTGTCTGTGGTCTGCAAAACATATTTTACCTGTTTTCTCTGCATGGCTTTGAACCTTTTCTCAGTTTTTAATGACTGATGTAAGAAGGAAGAGGCACTGTATCTGGTGTGAAACCTGTTTTGCTGATGGACAGCAGGCATGCTTAAAGCGAACCACAATAGTTAGTATAAATAGCTGTTGCCAAGGATGATGTGAACGATTCTTATATGAAGTATWGCATGGGAAGCAGCTGAACAGGGCTCCAGCAAAACACTGCCCATATTTGTCAAACACAAACTGGTATCTTTATGAGCTACTATCTTTGTGTCGGGTCTGGGTCAAACTGGGCATCCTGAAAAGACAGTGGGGCAAGTACTTGTGTTTCCATRCTCTGCTGCTGCTGGCTGCTAGTCCCGAGGAAATGCTCCTCTCTCCTTACCCTCATGAGGGAACAGGCAGGTCTGATTGCTGTGCTCTCTGTTTTCGTCTCGCTCTGGGTGTAATACTTCTAGGAGGGGAGTGGGTTTGAATTCCTGTGCCGTTGAGCACTGTGTCGGCAGAGATTTGCTTGTGATGTTTCCCACATAAATACATCTCAGCTAAACCCCCATTTATCCCTAAATTGCAACAGGAGACCCCAGGAAATCTGAAGGATTTTGATTTATGCCAGATTTTAATTTATTATTTCATTTTTTTGTTCTGATATTATTTGAGTTTCATCTGCCTTGCTTGCACTTGCTTACCAATCCCAAGCAAACGGCAGATGGCACCAGAACTCTGTGTGTGTTAAGGCAAAACCAAAAATTACTTCAGCAGAACATCTTCTAACTGAGCAGGTGAAATGTTACTGAGCATTTAAGCTGTTAAATTACAGTCACACCATAGAAGATTATTATTATTATTTAAATAAAATTCCTAGCATCTTCCTGTAATCCACAAAATTGCACTTGCAGATGCCCTGGCAGAGTTGTCAAGGTGCAGCGACCCTTGCTGTCTCCTGCATTGCAACGCACRTGCAAAGCAGGGATGCGCTGGACCTGATGAAGGTTTTATGTTTAGTCCCAAACACCTCACCAAACCTTATAGCCTTTAGTCTGCAATTTAACAGAACAAGTGTCCAAGTAAGAATTATGAGGTCAGGTTCATTTCAGTAATTTGTACTGAATATTGCGTTTTCAGTAATTCAGTAATGTGTGGCAAGTAAGTATTTATTAGAACCCTACATTAAAGAGCTCATCTGTGATGATATCTCCTGTGGGCTCTCGTGTTTGCCTGGAACCCTGTGCTGTTTCTGCAGGGTGAAGGTGTGAACCCATGCATCCAATCTCCCATGCAGCTCTCCATTCTTGCTTGGGGCTGTGGAGAACCATGTAGCCCTTGGAGCGCTTCTTCTTGTGAGTGAGTCACTGCTTCTCGAGTGCTGGAAAAAGCCAGGAATTTTCAGCATTTCAAAGTTCAAAGAATTTTCATGCTTTTTGCGCTTGCTAGTTACTAGAACATGATGCATTGGTGACAGAGGCACCTAGCAAGCAGCTTGCCAGGCAGCTGGGGGCTGTAATTCCCCTTCCTGATTTGTGCTGGTACCGTGGCATGTGGCCAAACAGAAAAACCTGACATCTCTTGTGGAGCTGACCTGACCTGACCAACCATGTTCCTTATTGCCCAGGTGAGTGCAGACCAACCATCCGTGAAGCACTGGAAGAGAAAACAACTTGGTCAAGTCACAGGAAGAAAAGACCTGCTTGGTGATAGCCCAGACCATGTATGGATGTGATGACCAGGAATTTTAGCCTCTGTTTTAACCCAGACTGGCAGCCTGTCCTTTTGCGTGTCTTGGCCTTGACTGTGGCTATTACCTTTATTCCTCATGTCAGATAACTGTCCCCAGCAGGGTCTTCTCAGGGAGCCCTGTGAAATCAGGGCTTGAAACAGGCATCCCAATGAGCTTGTCCTCTGGTGAGACTGCTTCAGGCTTTCTGCTGACTCAAGCAGGTGTTGCTGCTAAATCCAGTACCTTCCAGGGACACTTCAACGTGCGCTCCTGGTCCCCCAACCCTTGCATCCCATTGTTCAACAAACATCTGATTTTCACCTATTATAAATGAGGTTGCTTCATAATTATTTGTGTTGTTTGGAGGTGGCAGGAGCGCAGAAGAGGCTTGTCAGAATATTCCGTTTGAAAGACGTAAGATGTGATTACATGAACGTGCAGAAGAAACTGTAGTTAAAGACTTCACAAAGTTATAACCGCCGTGTCATGCCACTAGCTTTCTGGCAGCTCAGGCCATGGTTCCTTGTGCTCCTCCTGTGTTTTAGGAGGATTCCCTTGCCCGTTTCTGTATCCTCTGTGTGCTCCAGAGCCGATGGCTACCAGTGTATGCAAGCACTGTGATATACGTGGTATACGTGATATACGGCCTCTATTTGTTTGCTCTCACATCAGTTAATTTGTTTTGTTTATATACTGCCTGTGTCTTGTAGAAACTATACATAAACAAGTAACACTTCTTTTAACATACGGTCACATTTTGGGCTTTATTACATATAAAAATAAAACAGACAAAAATATGTTTCTCTTTCAGAGTTTTATTTTTTATTTAACAAAGATACCTGTAGCTCAAAGATATTCTTTATGTCAATGCCACTGACAGGTACTGTGGTTATTTTAGCAGAACGTATTTCTTGTCAGTCATTTCTTTGATAGGTCTCTATTCTAATAGGATTAGCTGTAATATTATGTTTTATTGCTCGTATTAATATGCATCYTGTTATCAGTCAGTAAATAGCAGTGGGATCTTGATATTGAGAGTCTGGTTTAATTCTGTTGAAGTTGAGGAAGAGTCTCTCACTGATTTGAACATGCATTTGCGTTTAGCTCCCAAGTCTCCAGATGGGACAGATTAATAATAAAATGTAAGCATAAAAAATAAGTGTATGAGTTCTGATGTATTCATTTCTAAGTACGTAAGTAAAAAAATTATGCAGTACGTTTTAGCATGAAGCAGCTACATGAAATAGCTTTGTATGGGGATACAAAGGCTGTATTCAGCAGCACTGGTGTAAATAGCTATATGCAGTGGTTCTGTGCAGATTTACCCTCAGTTCATACGTGAAGCAGGAGTGATACAGGCCTTTGGCAAGATCCGGGCTCCTGAAGCCAATGAAAGGAGTCCTACAGATTAGTTGGTTTTGATCCATTAGTGCAGAGTTCAGTAGCTTCCTCCTCCTTGAAGGTTGGTTTGAGGAGGAGACCAACTCCAAAAGCCACAGCGGGTACTCAGCAAGGCACATCTGCCGCTGCGTGCTGAAAATAGCCAGCTTTCCGACTGCCTGGTGTCCCGCTACTTCCTCGCCATCCCGGCTCAGCTGCATCCTGCCGGAGGAGAAGGGGAAGGCAGTGGTCTGCGGCGAAGGCTGTCACCCTGGCCCCTTGCTCCAGCCGCCCGCGTGGGGGGCGAGCAGGGACCCCCTCTTCCCTGGCTTGTGCTCGTATCTGTTGTGTGGCAATGCTGGTATCCTCTGGGACAGGTTGTGCTGRGTGATGCAGCGCAATATAGAAATACCCAGCTGCAACAAGCATATCCTATTTTCTGCCTGGTAGACACAGTGAGACGTTTGACAAAGAAAAAGACAAAACTTGTGAATTTTTACTCCTTTCACGCCAGTTTCTTTTCTATCCAAAGCTTCTCCCCCCCCCGAGATCTTGCTGCATACCTGCTACAGTAGGTGTTTGCCTGTGTTGATTATTTTAGCATCCTTCATATTCCAAAGTAGTTAAAGAACTCTTGGATGGCTTTGATGAGGAACGGCAAGTATTTTAACATAACATGGAGATTTACAGCTTGATGTGGATAATTGCTTTCTCTAAATGGTTTACTGAGGGAAGGTTCCTGAAGCAACACTGCTGCTTCCTGTATAAAAACCCATTTTGGCAGCTAATGAAAACTTAAGTGGTGGTGGCATTTCCTTTAAAATTGTTGTCAGTAGATCTGCAATTTGGGGAGCCAAGACTCCTGGAAAACGTGACGACTCCAATACTTGCGAAGATGGCACATCACTCACACGGTACTGAAAATTTGGTGCATTTGCTTTCCAGAATGTGGTGCATAAGCCTTAACTAATATTTGTAAGACCTGGCTGCTACTGCCAGTGCTAGAGGAGTTTGGAAACACGGGGAGAAAGCTTGCTGTTCCTGCTTTCCAACTCCTTGGTGCTCACGTCCAGACTGTACTCCATCACTTGGCATTCCTTGGCCACTGCCAAGAGTGTTGGCCTGCCCTATGCTAAGAAGTCCTCATTTCTTCCCTTAACAGACATCAGCATTGGCACAGCTCCAGGGCAGAGCTTAGACATGACATTCAACATTTGATGGTATGGCAAGGGAAGGGAGTTGAGAAMAACCTCAAGAGATGGAAGGTACACGGAAGTGTTGGAAGAAAATGCATTCATTAATTGGGGTGATGTTGAATTGCTCTTCTTAATCTGTCTCCTGGTTACAAGACAGTAGAACTGTCCGAAGTGTAGCTCTTGTTTGCTGTTTAACAAGCCCATCGTTATGCACACATGAATTACCTTGTGAGTGCTTGTGGAACTGTTCAGAAGAGTTTTCAAATTGCCAGGTCAAATCCAGCCCAAGCTAGCAGTGACCGAAGTCGCTGGGGCGTACAGCCCTAGTTTAGAACCAGCAAGTGCCTCTCTGGTTTCCTGGGTGTTTTGTCAAAGTRACAGAGGCAGGTTTCTACTTGGTGTTGGGCTGAGTTGAAGTTTTCTACTTGGTGTTGTTCCACATAGCTCTCGTTTGACTTTGTGCTTGCCCCTATTGTTTTGCTCCTGTTGTACAGAAGCGCCGGAGGGATGATCCCGTGGGCTGCCTGCCTGGCCGGGGCAGGACTCGCTCTTCGAGCAGGCTGCGAGCACAGTCCAGGATTTGAAATGCGCAGCTCTGCTCTGAGCATTTGGGGGAAGGAATGTGTTTGCAGCAGCGTGCAGGGAAGGTCTGATCTTCTGTGGGATTTGAATACCCAAGTCCATTAGAGTTCCTGGGAAATATCAGCTCAGGTTTGTGCTGCCATACTTTGGAAATCTTTTAAAATTACGTACTAAAAATCAATGCTTTGCAAGACTCTCAGCATGTAATTGTGAACCCATTATTTGTGCTAATTCTGAAAATAATCTTTCTATTGTAAATATTACTTTAAATGTGTTTTTAAGTATCTTGAACTTGTATATCGGGGAGAAGGGGAACAATTAAATCAAAGTAAAGATTGCCTTGTGTTGCTTTAATTGTGATGGATTGAATCACTTGCTGAAGGAAAATATCTACAAAGCATATCTAAGTGCAGATGCAAAAATGAAAATGAAAATTGGTCTCAGCTGTTCCACTCCCCATGGTAAATGTATATTTGTGTAATGCATTCCTTGCCATATCTTGATAATGTTAAGGGCATGAAGTGCATGAATTAATTTATTGAGAACTACTATGAGATTATCTATGAGCCTGTATAAGCATAAGGAATCAACCTTTATTCTCAAGTCCGTTATATATTCATTTATACTTTTATATTTTTAAAACTGCCTAAGGGAGAGGAAAGCCTTGCCTTTTTGAAGCATTGCACCAATGTCCAGTGTAATTCAGAGTACAGAAAATTATAAATCAAAGCATGTGTTAGACGCGGTCTTTCTGTTGAACGGGGACCTTCCATCCACATGGTTTGGTATGGCCTGTGTATGGTCTCTGCCATGGAAATAGGGCTTGGTGATTAAACTTGAGAGTTGGATATGTGGTTGGAGTATGTGAATGACTTTTAAYGGCAATCTCTGATGGATTAACGGCCCATACTGAAAGCTCGAAAGCTCTAGTTTGGGAGGAGCATGGCAGAGCAGAGCATGAGAGGACACCCAGTAACCCTAGGTGAGAAGAGCTTTGGCACCCAGGACTGCAGGGTGAGACGCAGCTCTTTAAATTAGACTTTTGTACAAGGAAGCTGCATTTGAGAGTAAGTGGAAGGGGCAGAGCAAGACAGAGGAAGCTGCTGTCTGTGTTTTGATCCAGAACAACCAGGGTTGTGTATCCACGGCCTGAATGAGGCTGTTGCCACGTGCCTGGTCCCACCATCAGTGCCAAGGGATAGAAAGCGGAGGTTGGGGAGCACAGGACTTTGTGACAGTCCTATCCTAAATAAGCCAATAGTTTTCTCTTCTGAAGAGCAATTCTTAGGAAGCACCTTCAAGTGTCTTTGCAGCTGTCCTGTGGCGTAGCRGCAAAACTTCTCTTTGGGAGTGAAATTTTGGTATAAGAGCTTCCTTTGTGGGCAGTTTGGAGAGAGAAAACAAACCTGTTGTTGAGACTAGAAAGAACTCACTGGGCACTAAGAGAGTGGGTCATCCRGAAAAACTGGGGAGGTGGTGATCTAGGAGCCCCAAACCTGGAGCAGAAGCAAACCCGTTTAGTCATATAGCCCAGGGACCTGCTCTAATCAGCATGTGGGCCAGGTGAAAAACWGTGTGACAAAAAGGCTGGGGTTTGCAAATCCGGCATGCAATGCCGTGTTGGAGRATAGCTTGTATGGATCGATATGATGTGTGGCCAGCACGTTAATTTATGCTTCTCCTATTGCTAGTGGTTAATTATAATTGTTAATCRCAGGTTCAGTAACAGTGTCCTGCATAAGTGCACTAATTGTAAAGTATGACATTTTGCTAGTGGAGGATTTGCAGGAGCAGCGTGAGGCCCCAGCTGCTGGTGAAAGCGAAAAACCCTGCGGTGCTCCGTAATGAGAGCGCAGTGGGTGGAAGTGGCAGGGCTGTAGCAACCTGTGTGACAACCGTGCCCTTAATTGAGAGTTCTCTGCCTTCCCGGGGGCGTCAGTGCTGCATCTTGGGAGCTGTAAGACGTCGAAGAAATAGCCGAGGACTTGCCACAAACACTTGCTGGCCCTCGCCGCAGCAAGTACCAAGTCGTGTCTGATGGTGTGTTATAGTGTACGAGCACCGCTATTTCCGTGGAGATGTGCCCGGGGGTGGTGAGGCATTGAGCAGCGCGGCGGCGACCTGGGCAGCACCTTGCCGAGGGAAGCCGTGAGCATGCGGGATGCTGCCCAGGGGTGCACGCGGGGTGCATCGTCCCTGTTTGGGCTGGTGAGGGTGGCGCGATGCTCTCCTGCTCCCCAGTGTCCCTGCCTTGCATGCTGGTGTCTTTAGCTTCACACCAGCCTTCACCGCCTGCTCTGGCAAATGTTAACTTGCTGCAGCGCAAGGGATGTTGGGCTGGCACGTGGGAGCAGCACCAAAGCTCGGGTTTGGGAGAACGAAACCCTGCTGCTCCTTGCTTTCTCTTCTCTTTGGCACCAAGTAATAGAAAAGTGATTATCTTATTATCACCTTCCTTGATGGACATTTAAACTGAATCTTTTTAGTGATGTATTGAACAGTTTCTCTGATCTTAATTTTTTCTCGGTTTTATCTGGAGGTGCAGCATGGGAGTGCTGTGCACTGGCGCCTTCATTCCTAGGTGCATGGTCAGCTGCAAGGACGTCGTATCTCCAGGTACAGCGGGTAAGGAAAGAAGCACWGCAAATACGCCGGCTCTCTGATGCGGCTGGCCGTACTTACTGCGAGGTCCCTTCAGGGCGTACCGCCGTCTCCGCGCCGCTCCGGAGGCCGTTTCAGCCTCTGCGCCGCTGGCAGCTGCTCTGCTCTGTTAGCACTTCTAAGCTTAACCCTGGGAGCGACAGTGCTGAGGTGCTGCTGCAAACAGTGAAAGGCCCCGTGCAAAGGTGAACGGCGTTTTGTCCAGCAAGTGGTACTTTGTCACGAAAGTATGGGATGTGCAAAGGTGCAGTAACAGATTTTTGCTTCTAATTAAAGCTGCTTGTGGAGCCTGTGGAGCTATTGGGACTATAGAAACAAAGCTGCAGAATAAGTTTTTTAACTGCTAATAAAGCTATAGATATTGGAGGCTAGTTTTGGCTGTTAWCTGTCCCTCTCTGACCCTTTCTTGATTGATGAAAATAGCTGTTGGATGAAAATGCTCAGTCTGAGTTGTGAACATGTATATTTGCACCGCTAATCACTTGAAAAATCAATCTCCAGAACTTCATTTGCTAGAGCAGCTGATTAGCTGCTCTCTGCTTTTTCCTTTTTAATAAAACCCCTGAGTTGAACAACAGAAGGTCCATTATTGAGGAGCGCTTTTTTCCTTCCCCTATGACATTCTGGCAAATGTTAACCAGCAGGTAGCTGAGCACAAACAGGACAGRAATGCCTTCACGTTGTTTGTGTAACCTCAGGCGTCACCTGCGGAGAAGGGATACCGGCGCTTTGCTCCTCTCTGCGCCAGCCTGGGCGAACACGGTGTTTGATTCCTGTTGTGCTGGCTTCAGCAGTGCTCTCGGTCCGGGGTTAAGTTGTGCCTGGAGGGATGGTCTTCCTTGGCCAGCTGGGAGACTGTACCTTGAAGGTGTCAGCGTGGGAGCCACAGCAGCTCCCAGCCCTACATTTCCCTATACATCTTCCTCAGTGGCCCTGAGTTAGATGATGGCGAAGGTGACCCAAAGATCTTTTGACCCAGCAAAAGATAAACCAGAGGATAATGTTCTGTGCTTCTGTATTTTGCCCTCAAGACACTTGGCTTGAATAGAAAAGCATAATTCTGTAGGCTAGGAAGGTTGATATGTTAAAATCTTAAAACTTCATCCTTTTGTTAAGTGACTTTCCTGTTTAGAAGTGTATAATACAATTTGAACAGCAAGACAGGTCAGAACTGCAGSGAACATAGGGAGTAACTGGAAAGGAAGCAAAGCATTGTATAAAATCCTGCTACATGTGAGTTGTGCAGACTGTTTGAGAAAGGGGGAGTCCGAAGGGAAGCACCGAGAGTAATCTAAAAACATGACCAAGGGAAAAGACTGAAAGAACTTTAATTGTTGCCTCTAAAAGGTAGATGGAGAAGAGATGTAACTGTCCTCAAATATGCAAAARGTTCCCAGACAGAAGCAATCTTTCATCGTTCAGCATCTCCACTGGCGAGTGTGGAATCAATCTCTCTCTCTCCCCYTCCACCCTCCCCTCCAACCATCCATGTTGATCTTTTCATGGTATAGTTAAACAGATGGATAATTTTTACAGGATATTTGTAATACACGTAGAATTAAATRTTGTGTCGTGGACACTGTAAAATGTAAAGACATTTGGAAATTGCTTGATTTTACTTCTGTCGCAAGGCAACCAGGTAGCCTTTCTGTTAGATACCTAGTAATATTTTACCTATATCCCCAGCATATATCAGGCTTAACATAGGAAATCCACCTGTGTGCAAATAATGGAAGCAAGTCTAGGAATAACAGTGTTTCCATGGTTATCAAATATCAAGATTTCATGGATATTATTGTTGAAACGTATTTGTCTTTCTGCTATACTTCTRTAAAATTTTTTAAGTTACGATGCTCTAACTACTGTGGCTTTAAGTAAAAAGGACATACAGTGAACAAAGTTGGGGGGTTGTTTTTCTCTGACTGATGCCTTCTGGTTTGTAAATGACCATGTATCAGGCATCTGGYATTGAGAAGGTTTTTAGTATGAAAAATTAATTAGATACAGTCTAAGCATAATACTGCCTTGATTTTCTCYAGTGCAAAAAAAATAGTTTGTACCCATAAACTGCTGTGAAGAAAAATGYCAATAAAATAACATTTTTTWAAAAAAAAGTGTGTGTTCAATTGGTCCGTTTTCGAAAAAGTGAGCAGTACTCCTAGCTGAAGGTGTGGTGTGTGCAGGTAGTTGCTATGTTGGCTAACCTGCCTAGCCCAGCCTGTATATCAGGTATGACCCAATACAACCTGCTGCCTTGGCCAAACAGCGATGGCTAATGATGACGGATTGTGAGATAATAGTTTTATGATGTGGACAAACAGTTATTAGGGACTGGAGCAATTCCAACAAGCCCTGAACTTGTGACTAAGTTGGGACTTTAACCCTGGTTTCCAGAGATAGACAGATAAAATGTCAATACAGTAAAATGATGAGATGGGGAAAGAATTTTGGTTACTTTTTGTTCTCCTTTTCAAAACTCAGCAAAGAAAAAAAATCTGATTGTTTCATAAATCCAGTCTCTGCACATTTACACAGAAGCCCCCAGATGAAAACATATGTGGAAACYACGGATTTACTGGTTGAGTGGAGAGCCTGACATGGGAACTCAGCAGTGAGCGCATGCAGTTTATGCGTGAAACTCAGCAGGTCCGGATTGTTTTAGGGTTGTGCCTAAAAGCAGCTGTATAAAGTAATTGGTAATGCTGTGGCTGAAGGCTTGCCCTGTATTTATAGTAGTGCGGGTATAAGGTGTGGTGAATTTGCAAATGGTGAGGTCTGGGTTGCGTGGCAAGAAGAGTTGACACAGGGTGTTCGGGCAGGAAGCATTGCAGGTGCTTCCAGCAGCATGCAGAAATGGACAGCTAGTCTGCACAGGCTACTCCAAAGCAGGAATAGGAGACCCGGGCAGGCATCTAGAGCTGAGTCTGTCCTGACCTTTCATTACAGTTAAAATGAGACAGTTGTCCTACAAATGTCTCTTCTTTGTGACATCCAAGAATTTTACATTTTGAGATTATTTCAAGGGAAAAATATTTACCTAGGAAGTATAACATACCACATTGGAACTACATTGATTTCCCTAAGAAGGATCAAGACTTAGTTTTTTAACAAGGGTGTAGTGGTACCTGTCTTCAAACAGTCTTGAGAGTATTTCTGTTGTTTTTCACTTTTTTCCCCAGAGGATCTGAACGTGTTAAGCTAGATATGGAAGTCGGCTGTGTAGTAAAGCATGACAAACTGCTCCAGTCTGGTTGTGTGCTCTATAAAATACTAGATCAGTCAGCGGTCTGGCTTGGAAACATGTAATCATCTCGATTACCAAAGTGCATGTATCCCTTTGGGAACTGCMGGTAGCTACCGAGCGCTCTGGACCTTCCCCTTCCAGTGAAGACCGTCTCTGAAGAATGCCTCACTTCCTTCCCATCTCATCCATAACAGCTTCCTGATGGGTCCTGTCACAAGACGGACACAAATCGATTGTGTATTTTTAAAATGTTAGCGAGATGGAATTTTAGGGAGCCTTCAAGTTAATGTCATTTGGTATTTCAATGGAAAAAAACTACAGATTAGGAAAAACAGGCTTGAATGTGGTGCTGAGAATGGTGAGAACCCAGGCCTTGAATCAATTTAACCTCCTGAAGGTTGTGTCCCCTGGGGAGCATGCGGTGGTTAGTGCATGAGCTGGGGGGTCTCTCTGCAAGGCTAAGGATGAAAAATTACATTCCAGGGATTCCTGGACATCTCTTATGCTGTGAGACCCATGCTTTTGAACATCTCTGGTGTGCAGGTGGCCTGTGCTTGTGTAATAAAGTAGATGTGCTCCAGAGTCACTGGTTTTGTTGCACAGACACAGTTGAATTTCCAGTGCATGTGTTGTTGGCCTGGCACTTCCCAGAAGAGAGCAGTGCTGTACAATCGATGGGTCCAGACAAATCTACAAAATCTCCAATTCTACCCAGACAGAATTTCCAGGAAGGAAGAGGAGGGGTTTGGAGGAACTGTAGGTATTTTGTAGCCCAGTACTCAGGGATCACGTTGGTAAAATGCTGTGACTTGCTTAATGATGTGAACWCTAGCCTTTGAGTTCTAGTGCTTAATAGTTGTTGACATTTTTTAATTAAAAAATTACCTAAGTGACTGGAAACAACTTGTTTGGTGTAAACACTGCAGCTGGTAAAACTCCCAAAGTTTTTACAAAAATTAAAAACCTAGATTTGCATTACTCTGATTGGAAAGCTTGAATTATGTGTTGTTAGGCATGTTGTTAGACATGGTGTGCCCTGGTTCTGGGTAGCTACATCATGTAGGTGGCTGTTCTTGCTAAGTWCTGTGAGAAACTTAATCTTTGCCCTTTCTCAGTAAGAGAGTGGTAGACAAAAGGAGGGAGAGGGAAAATGAAAATCCAGACAGAGCAAGCTGAATGCTGGAAGGCCTTCTCTCCTGGCATAGCTAGGAGTGGATGATGAGCTTTGAGGACTAATCCATTTTCTGTATGCATTTTGGAAACTCAGCTTGGGTAAAACCTTTCTGTCCTCATAATAATCCAAGACACGTTTCCTACCTTTGATCTTATGCTCYGCGTGGTTCATTTATGGTGTACTCAGTATGCTAAAGTGAGAGCTACATAAGCCAGATTTCTGSCTTCCCAACAGTTGTGGGCATTTAAGAGGTTTAATTGCTCTACAAGGGAGATATCCTTTGTATTAGCTATCAACTCCCTTGTGGAAACTTAAGCCTTTAGGGCTTTTTGACTAGGACTGTGTTAAGTCTTCATTTTCGCAGGATGACTGCCAAAATGTTAAAACTAGTTAGTAGCTTAATCTAAATGCTGAACAGTAGAATTAAAAAGGTGATTTTTATATAGCCCTAATCACCTTCTTTGAAAGAAATGTTTAGTCTATCAAAAAAACCTCAGACGTCTTTTAATGGGGAACCCAGCAATTTGTAGAAATGAATGTTTCACCTTTTAGGTAAACTGCATTTAATTTTTAGTGTTACCTAAAACTGCTGCTGATCCATGGGCAGCTTTGGATTTGAAAGAGTAGTTGGCACCTGACTGCTCATCGTTAGCTTTGTCAGTCMGAAGCTGTATGCAGAGAGCTCTGCCCGGGAGGGTGCCGCCTGGCTCGCTCGCCATCCTTTGGCAGTGTGTCCCTGCTGTGGAAATGGCATGTCGGACTGACGGCGAATGTCACTCTGTATGTAGTTGGTGCTGTCCTCTTGAAGCTGTGCCTTCTGCAGTGCGACCGTGTCCCCTGCGGCTTTGCAGAGCCCCGGTGAGCAGCGATTTCAAGGGCCCTTTCTGGAGAGAGCCATGGATGGCTGCTGTGAACATCTCATRTCGCGGCGGCTGCAGCGGTGAAAGCCACACGAGCCTAGCCCATGCCGTGAGCGGCCGAGACGCCCCCCTGTGCAGGGGAACGGCTCTGTCTGGAGACGTTTGACCAGTTCTCCTGCCCTGTGGCTGTGCCGTGCAGACGCTGAACCGGAGATCGAAGTGTCCTGCTTTGTGGCATCTTWCCGAGGGCTACGTTTGCCTCGCTCCGTGCTGCATCCTAAGGTCTGTGCAATCTGGCCTAACTCACTCCAGAGTAAATGTGGAGATCGTGCCATGAATATCTCTTCTGGGACTGCGGGGAGGGGTTTGTAGGATCAGGTTAAGGGAGTTTGCAGCTTGATCTGTGTTTGGAGTGAAGGGGAGCRCTGCGGTCCTCCAGCTCCTCTCCCACGTGAGCTTCGTAGCAGGTCTCCGTCATGAGCGGCTCCGAATCCCAGGCACCCCAAAGCTACTGGGTGCACTATGGCCCCCAATAAGCAAGTCCTGGGTGTCCTGGGTAGCAGCTCATGRGACTGATGGTGGCTGTGTTTATGCCATTGTATGTTGACTAACAACTACTGATCCCAATGGGAAGTTGGATGCTGGCTCCAGTTCAGCATATCCCCACTCCTCCATCCCAGTTCTTCTTGTTGACAAACTAGAAGCTGAACTTTCTGAGGAGAAAAAAAATCCCCCTGTGGAGCTCACCCTGGCTGAGAGGGAAGTGGTGCAGGCGGCGGTGGTGAGRAGCCATGATGTGGAGCCACAGGTGAAGCAGGACATGGCCTATGTTTCTGGGCAGGTGTGGGAGGGAAAAAATAATTTTTTTTCATCTTTTTTTCTCTGACAGACCTAACTGGGGCTGAAATTAATAGGAATGAATCTCCTGCTGGCATCATCTGTGGAATTGCAATGGGTTTGAAAGCTAATGCTTCAATACGTGTTAAGGGTTTGGAAAAGGGACCAGAAGAGCTTCCTTAGATGATCAGAATCCAGGGATTCTGCAAATTACTGGCATCTACATTTTATATTAATATGTCTGGAGGGTAGTTGTCAAATCTGATCTTCAGGAATATGCATCAACCTTATATTTTGACCTTACTTGTTTTACCCTTAGAGCAATCAGACTGGTCCCTGAAGCAGGTATTACTTGTGTGACATCTTTATCACAATCCAATTGGCACTGCGCTCACTCCAAAAGCTGGAGTCTCCTTGCAGCGGCTGAGTGTGTGTTCAGCATTGAAACTAGATGGTCTGACTGGCAGAACCGAGCCAACAGCCTGACCCACCGTTTCCTCGCCCTGCCTTGGAGAGGAGCAYGCTCACCATACGGTGCTCCTGCTATGCCTGAACTATTTCTAGCTTCAAACACTGGAACTTGAACAGACATTTAAAAATAACCCTGCCAAGGTGTCTGCTGACCGCAATAGGCCTTTTCTGCTGGTAGTCCAACCAGCAGTGGGCCAYGCACCCTTCAAAGGATCCCTATGAGTCCCTCCATAATACAAGTTCACACACTTTATTCTTCTATATCCCACCCCTTAAACATGTTTTAACCAAAAGGCTTTCTCTCCTACTCTTCCTGCAAACCTTTGTGCCTGCATTTGTATGTGCTCTGAACCAGACTTTACTTACCCAGCTGGAAAGGAAGCCAACATACTYGCTAGGCAGTGACATAAGCTTTTACGATTCTGCAAGCTGCAGCTAAAGCCTGGCCCTGGAAGCTTGAGGTTTGATCATCTTCCATATCTCTTTGGGTTTGACTTTCTCCAGCCCTGCTACCTGCTAGCTCTCAGTTCTCCTCATGCTTTTGACTTTTTAGCCAAAAAAAAGCCACTTTGATCCAAGTGGCTTCTATAACTTTGGTTAGAAACTTTTTGGTTTTGATGCCAATTGCAGAATAGTGACATGTGAGTTCCTCCTCCCCCCGCCCCGCTCTCCCCAATTTAGCTGTGATACTTGGTATTTTTCCCAGGTTCTCCAATAACTAAAGTCAATGGTGTCAGATGGAAAACGTGATAAAATAGGTTAAACAAATGGAGAATGTTTCTTTTCCTTTGAGTATTAGAGAAAATAATTGCAGCTCTTTAGTTGTTTTCTGTTGAAGTTTTAATATATTTTTTGAAGCATAATAATAAATTTACCCAATTACATTATCTCTGCATGTCTATAAACCCCTCTATGTTTTAAACTGGTGGCTATTTTTTTCAGCCATTCCAGGAATACAAAAGCAGCTATTATTTCTTAGCAGCAGATGTACTGTAACTCTTGATCTTTTTTTTTTTTTATATTGAAGGCTAAATTATATTAATTTGACTGTTCATAATTTTTCTTTGTAACGTACTTTCACTATTCTCAAATGCTTTTTGTACAACTGCTCAAGATGCCCACCCTACCAAAACATACTGAAATTATTTTAACACTAACCACACTAAACCTTTTAACAGAACTTGAGTMCTCCTAGAATATTAGTATATTCTATATTTTAATTTTGGAAAGAGGCAAGGACCCAAATCTGCATAAGAAAGAGCTAATCAACTCTTTAAATTAATGAGTCAACAAAATCAAGGAGTGCTGACAAAAAAAAATGACTTTTCCCTTGAAATATTAGACTTGTCATGTATTTCAAAGAAAAGATCTTGAAGTTTAACACAATGCTYAGGCTGATGTGAGTGTTGGTTTCTTGCATAATGCCCTGAGTATCTCTGTGCTTGGTCTGTTTGCATGATGGGAGTAGGAAAGAAAGAATCTTTTTGTTATCATTTATCAAAGGCTCACAGTGCTTTTCTTTTATTTACTGTCAGAGCTTGGGTTTCCTGGAACATCAAGTTATAATTATCTCCYGATGTTTGATGACCTTTCAATCAACTCTGATTTTGCTTTTGGATTCAATACTAATTCTGTGGCCAATTTTTAAAGGGGGTCTCAATTTAGTCTCTAATTAGAAGCCAGCAATTTTGCATTCCCTGTCAGTCACAGGACTTCAGTTCCTTCAGCTGTAGTACAAACAGACAGTTAAATGTAATGTGTCCATAGTGTTGTACGCACAATGAAACATGGGCAATGTTTTAGGTGGGTGAATAAAGTAAATAACACTTGAAAATACAGCTATACCATGATTGCATCAGTTTTGGCGCTTTCTTCCTGATGAGTGTGGGGTCTGACACTGGTTGGCAGAAGCTTCTGCAGTGCTCAAAGGTTGCAGATGCCTTTGGAGAATGTGGTCTTGGAATAACGTTTACGGTCACTGCCCCAGATAACTGCATTCAAAACTACTGGCGTGTGACATACTCCAGAATTCCTCCCTGCTCTGACACTAAATGCAGTTCTCCTGGCTCCGGACTGAGCTCTATGGACTGGTGCCTCCCTCTAACAAAGAGCTGGAGACAGACGGCGCCAGCGGATATAACCCTCCCGATGGCCAGTTCAGGGGAAGGCTTAGGCTGTGTTTTAGACATTTCTCTAGTGTTGGTGTTGAACGATGTTGGTTTAACTGAATGATACAACCCCCCAAGGAGGAGGTATTTAAGTCTGATCTCTACTGCAGTGCAGCAGTGCACAGTGTGTGTGGTATCAGGTGAGAACTTGACCTGCTTACACTGTCACAAAGGTCTATGACTGATAAACTGTAAGTAATAAGACACTTAAAGCCATCTGAAAAGCAAAAAATGTAAATRTTTACTGGATAGGCTATCATGCCAGCTGACGGCCTTACAAGGTCAAACTGATAAAACTGTTCTTTACAAATAGTGGACTATTAGACCTGGTTACCTTATAAGAGACTATTTGCTGACTAATTATCCTCTCCAAGGTTTATCCTGTGGGTGTGGTGAAGTCCTGCTGACCTTTGCTTTGAAATCCCTCTAGAGAGAATAAACTTAAAACCATCTAGGGAGCACATSAAGTACCCATCCTGGAGCAAATCCAAACGATCGGGGGGTTCCTGGAGGAGCCAACAGTCTTATGCTCCTTGCTGACACTTAGGTTTCACGAGGAGGTTTGGGGGCCCCTTGCTAACATCTTTGGCACCTGGCGGCCTTTGCATTCCTGCAAAGAGAGCCTGTATTTCTTGCCTCTCAGGGCACGGCTGCAGAGTGCTACCACAAGTCCCACCAGTGAAAGTGGCATACGGCATCTGGCTCACCTGGTAATGCTCGTGCTGCTGTGTTTCTTCTTGTTAATCTGAGTTTGGTTAAATTGCTCTCAGTATTGTCAGCACTGAGTTGAGGTCTCGGCAGATGCAATTTGACAGGGCTCCTTTGGTAGACAAGAGYGACACGTGTTTGATTTGCAAGTTTCTAGCTCGTATTTCTTTCTTTTTCAATCCTGCCTTTTCCTTTGCTTTGCCCTCTTGGCATGTATGTGCAGGTTTTCCACCCTATATAAGTAAGTAAAAGTTCGGTGTTAAGTGGTTCCTGTGCCTCTTTGATCGTTATAAAAATATCCTACGAAGATACAATACTTAACCAGAATATTTCTCTGAAAAGTAGTTGCCAATGTGAATGGAACTAAACACATAAATATATTTGCATGTTGTTACAACCTACTCTGAGGCTTGTAAACTGTACCCTTATCTTCCTGCAGAATCCTCCTGGGTATCTTGTGGGGTGTCTGCTGCCATGAGCTTTCAGTTCAGCTCTGTTCTGCTTCATTAAGCTGAACTTCTTCCATGGCACTTCTGTGGCAAGCCCCTTCCCCCAAATCCAGGCAGCTTGGTGTTCATTTTTGCAGCTGAAAAGAGATGCTCTACCAGTGGAATCCATTCAAGTGGATAAACACTACAAGGCAGCAGATGCTGTTAAGCTCCTACTGAATTACTTAAAAAGAGAAGGGATAGCAATTCCAGAAGAGTAGCATCGAGTTTTATTTTTGCACAATTTATTTCTCATGTCTAACTTAACAGTGGTTGCATTTATAAAAATATTAATCTAATGTGGATTGATGAGCTTCCATTGGTTGACTGCTTGAAGAAATATGAGAATATGATCAGAATATATTCATGGTGTGTGTTTTCAGCAGTGGTAATGATGGCAAATCCTGAGGTGGCTTCCAGGCTGAAATTAAATCGTGGGCATGTCTAATACAACTGTATCATCCAAATAATTTTAGCCCCAAACCAGACATTTCATTGCCTGTTAATAGACAGATCTATTGGCCTCAGTTGTGAACTGAGGAGGGAGATTTGAATGTGCTGGAGAGAACTGGGTAGCTGTGGCCTGRGGGTTGTGATGCGGAGGCTCTGCAGGAGTCGCTGCTGAAGCGTGCGCCTGGGATGTCCATTGCGCCTAGACACCGCTGAAACGCTGCTGTTCTAGCTTCATGGAAATAAGCTCCGCTGAGGTCTCCAATACAAAACTGGAGCTGGCAAGCTGGGTTGTGAGCTGTGGAAGTGATCCTCTTTAGAGGGACCCCGGACATTGAGAGCATCTTTTAACTATACCGGTTATTCTTAGATAGAAGAACTAATTCAGATTTCATAGAGCTGTTATAGCTCTATCATCTACATGAATTAACAAGTGTTGCTCACTAGGTATGAGGATGAAAGAAATTCTGCAGAGAATAGCTCCACACAGGTGCCCCTKCTGTCACATTATGTAAATAGCCTGTAACTAATAGAGAAGCCGACAAAATGAAATAAAAGACATCAGTCAGTGCATTTGCATGGCAACTAATTTATATGCCAAAGGAACCTTGTTTAAAAATGAGCAATAGTAGACAAGATAATTCCAAGATTGTCATTGTGGACCATTTTTAAGTGGTTTATTAGCATAGAATTGAAAGGACAGTGTCATTTTGTATTTATGGAGTCTATGAGGTTTCACTAAGTACATTTGCAGTCCTCCTGACTTCTTGTTGYGAGCTTTGCAATACATTTGCTGTCCTCTCAGCGTAGTATTCAAAATGATGATAAGGAAAAACAAATATTGAYATGCTGAAGCAGACTTTATGTATATCTATTAACTTGCCTTATCTCCCACCTACAGTGATGGCCTAGGAGAAATGGGGAATTGGAAGGAAAAAAAGTGATTCTGTGAATGTGAAGGATGATTTTTCTCCTAAAAGCCAGGTTCTGTTTTATTTCCATTAAATAACATCTAGAATCCCAGGTAAGAACATGACCATGATGTGCTGGTCACTCTGTGCATTTTGTAAACCAGACCCTGCTTCACACAGTCTGTGCACATGAAACAGAAAAAAAGAAGTCGAGGRAAGGAGATGCAAGGGCTAAAGGACTTGCCAAAGTTAAACCATGATGGAGCTAGAAATTCACCTTTTGTGAGTCTCATGATAATATTTTGGTTAAAAGCCTCCTTGTCAGTGTTGATGTTTTGTCTTATCCTTTTTACTCTGCTGCATAGGCCATTTCAACCTGGAAAATGTGTCACAAATGTTTTAACACAGTTCCTTGGCAGAAAATTAGATTCATACGCAGGCTTGGAGGTGTATGTGCTATGCACACTGCAGGACAGGCTGTGTTTGGGTYGGTGTCTCTCTAATGGTGTTACCATCCATAATTCCTCAATATATTCCATGAAAAATTTTTGGAATTGAGTCTTTTAAGAAATACGCCACATGAAATGGAAGTCATATAGTGTTCTGCTAACCACCGTAGCTATTTTTCCTTGTCTTCCCTTCTCTATCCAGGCTGTTCTGCTACTTCTGAAGTTTCCTGAACTAATTGTCACTCAGACTCTCCACACTTGTGCTTGTCCTGTCTCCGTTGTGCCATCTTCTGTCTTGCCTTGTCTTCTGTCTTGTTGCTTAGTTCTGCTTTGTTGTGTCTACAGGAGCACAATGATCATGGTGCATTTACAACAGTGTAATGGGGACAAAGTGTGGTAACTTGGGGTCTTTTTTTAATTTCAAAGGATTCCAAATGCTGGGACATCCTAAATGCYGGGACAAAGCTGCTGTGTCATCTATCTGAAACTCTGATACCSTTCTTGGGCGATGGACGGTATGTGCTCTTGCTAGTCTGAAGCTGTGTCTGCCGACAGTGCTGAACAGAGTAGCTAGCGCTGCATTCGTTACCTTGTGCTGGCATTTCTTTCAATGGAGGCGCTAATTTGGGTGCATCTCTTCTGGGCAGCCACCTTTTTTCCTGAGATGTATGGGAGTGTAATAATCTCTGAGATATTTATTCTTAATGGTTCAAATGTGGTTAAGGTCAAACGGGAAGAAACATAATGGCATAAGCCTTGTTTCTGTAGAAAAGTAGACTAAAATTGAGATGCAACTCAGAGAGAGCAAAGAGCTTGCTAAATAACTGTGACATAACGTAGATAATAAATATACTGAAATTGCCTTATACKTCCAGGCTTCTGTAAGTATGAAGTTACCTGGGCTGTGGTAATTTCCGTTTCTTTCTAGCATCTGGTAAGATTCAGAYACTTTGTAGACGCAAAATTTATCTCCCTGAAAGCTAGTTTGAGCATTTTTCAGAATTATACCTGCTGTAAAAGCGGTTTAGAGGAATGTTTATTTAGAGTTATTTTGGGGTAAAATATCCCTGCCTTGCAATTGAAGTAGTTGTGCTGTAACTTCAAAAAAAATATATTGAACATGAGTGTCATTTGTTACTTGTAGTGTAGCAGAGTTGGGTAAAACAAAAACATCTCATTTTCAAGACCGAAGTCTGTCCTAATAATATTTGGTTGTTTTAAACTAGTGCCGTTGTTGCATCCCAGCAATTTTTATCGTGTGTAGAAATAAATATTGATAACGCAGGGAAATAGGCTGTGAATATTTTGGCTTAAACAAGAAAAATCAAAGAATTTTTCTCCTATTTAGATATTGATGAATTAAAATGCAGTAGTAGATGCTACTTTAGAAAAAAMCTTGTACCAGTTAGGCTGCAATGCAGCACTCAGAGAGCTCTTGCAGTGTTTGTGCTGTGGATAAGATTTCCTGAGCTGTTGCAGAGAAGTCCACTTTGACAAATTGCAAAGATTATTCAATGTATCTGCAAAAAGTTTAAGAAAACAGCATTCCAAACATGTTGATTATATCTGAGTAGAAATAAAAAAGTACCATAGTAAAAGCTGTTGTGTCCTTGAGGCATGAATTCACTTGAAACCTCCTTGTTTTATGAGCCTGTCCTTCTTCACCAAAAAAAGATGTCAACAGCATGAGCCCTGAGAAAGTTCTTTAGCTGTTTGCATCAGTTCTTGTTAAGCATTTAAATTTCCAGTGTTTTTAAGTCCTTGTCTCTTCTGGAAGCAGTGAAAAACTAATTTTTCCTGATTTTTTAAATCTAATAAGTGAACAYGTGAAATGCTAAACCAGCTTCCAGAACTGCTTGTATGAGAATTGTCCTATTAAATTATCAGCAGTAATATTTACCAGCTGGGCAACAGAGCAGTCTTATACCGGGTACTATTTATTTGCCAGTAGATAGGAAGAATCAAAGTGTTGAAATAGCACAGAACGATGGCACTGCTTTTGCACATGTACAGAATTACAGTCAGYGATCAACTGAGCTATCTGGTCTGGGGAATCATTCCAACAATGAATGCCATTTTTCAAATATCTAACTCAAGTTATATGTGCTTACAGTTAAACCAATTAACCATAAAATACAAATACATACAAGGATACATTCATTTACAAGGATGTTCACAAATACATTGCTCTGGTCTACATGACCAGCCCACTTGAACAAAGCTCTGATGCAGATTTTTAAATATAGAAAGCTAAAAGGGGTATACTAGAACTCCATCCAAATATACAAAGAAAGTCTAGGCAGTGATTTTTTTTAATTCTGTTTCTGCTTCCTCAGTGAAGCTGACAGTGCTCCATTAGATTACATCATGAAACAAAACTTAACATGCTAGTAAGCAAGACTGTTACAACTTGTTTTTAGTTGCTATACTAATAAAATAAGGAAAAACAAATCTCTCAGCATTACCTAACACATACAACATTTGTCAGGATAATATTGTGATTTGAGTAGTCTTTGAATATTGTATATTGCACARTTACAAATTTCGCACTACCACAGTGCATTGGAATTCATAATGTGCATGTATTAAAAACAAGTAACCTCTCTGTGTACCTGATCCTGTTCGTATTAAAGTCGATAAACTCCTATTGACTTGGCTGGAAATCAGAGATCAGGCTGCATGTGAAGCTAGTGCCTGTAACAAGGACCTGAAGGGTGACATCTTCAAGACAAGGATGATACTCTGTTCAGTGAGCAGTGATTTGTTCAAAGTGCAGCATTAAGAGAAGAGATACTTGATAAGTCTGCTCAGAGCAGAAATGGAGTGTCAGCGCTTGATTTGAATGAAAGGGTAAGGAAGAAACAGCAAGAGGAAATCAAGGTGCAAGCGTTCTTATTCGCACTGGGTTCTGAAGCAGTCTTGCTGCTCAGAGAGCTTCCAGCTGGTAATGAAGCACACTCTTACGCCAAGAACCAGACTGGGAAAATTGATTGCTTATCTCTGATCAGCGTGTCAGGAATAGATAACTGGTGGTCCAAAAAGCAGTAGCAGCCTTTTTTTGTTTTGTTTGTTTAACTGTTAAATGTCACAGAAATTTACTGACTTAGCACTCATGGCCTGAGGCAGTAAAGGGAAACTACCTGTCAGCGTTGCTGACCTTCTGATGTAACGACAGCAGTTTCTGCTGGCTCACTGACCATATAATTTTGACTACTGTTCATCWCATGACTAGTACTTAAACTGCTGAGCTCTAATGAAGAGCACTGTTAAATATGTAGGCTTTTTCTCTGTGTTTATTTAAAGTTCAGGTTTGCACATGGGGCTGTTCTGTTAATGACACATTTKCAGGATTTCAAAATCTTGCTCATCTCAGAAAACTGCTAAGAGAGAAAACAAGGCAAAACTACATAGTATTTGTCAAGTTGGCTTATGTATAACTGGAGAGAATTTTGTAAACCTGCAGTCTTGTAGTGGAAGTATTTAGAAATTTACTCTTCTGGCATGAAAAGTTATAYGTTTACACTGCTTCTCACTTTGGGGCCTGATACTTAAAACCATCTATGCTATAAAGCTGAGTATGCTTGGGCATGCCTACAGGACTGGGATACCAGTGTGGGAGCCACTTAGGCTAACTTCACGCATGGGAATCTTAGCTGGGCCTGATTCAAACACTAAATACTACCTGAGATACTTGACATGACAAGAACTAAGAGTAATCTGAATAGTGTCTAATATTGACGAATTGGASTATATGCCATGTGCTTGTGAACTGCTTTAAGCGTGGCCCTGATGCTGTAAAAAGTGTATTTAAATTTAAGTAAGACTGTGACAGGTTTGTGTTCTAAACTCGCCGAGAAAGCTAGTTGATAATCTAGCCCTTAGCAGGTATGCTACTATAATTTGCTCAAATATTCTGTTCAATGAATGATCTTTTAACAGTGTTAAATGGCTTGCTGTATGGGTACTGGAATCTCCAAGAGAAGTGAAATTTTAGAATCACATTTGCTCTCAGTTAAGGAGGTGAGATGGAGATAATTAATCACTTAGTTACCCTGGATTCGCACCTGTGTAACAGAGAACAAACTCCATCACCTGCCTTCACCAGGCTCACGTACCAGCCACCAATTACGCATGCTGTGTCAGCAGCGTTGTTCGCTATGAATTACTGTTTTATACCTGGTTAAATGCCTGTTGCTCTGGACAAGCAGATGATGTATATTAGCAATAAAATAAAGAGAGCCCAGACTGAGAGTTGGAATGAATGGAAATAATTAATSCTAGGATCCTGTCAAGAGTCTGATCATTAGCTTTTACTAAATATTTAGCTGTCTTCTGTTTTCCCCTCTGTGATGCACAAAGCAGGTGTTTAAGTTGTGCTTACCTGTGCACTCTATTTCACATGCATTATATTTGAYCTAATTAGAAAAAAACCTTGAATTATGTCACAGCTAATCCACATCTGTTGCTCAGATCCTTGCCTGCCATGACCCTGATTCTGCTGTTCTTACTCTGGTGAGTAGCGCTGCCCTTGYGACTATAGTGGGATCAGGCCCTGGTGACAATTGCTCAGCGTGAATTGGTGAATCAGGATGYGCTTAACAGTGAAGCCAATTTGCAAGAGCTGGCAGGGCTCTGCTTGCCAAGCTCCCCGGGGGTAYGGTAGTGCTGACGGTTGGCACTCATGCTGTAGAAGCAGAACAAGAGAACTAGGACCTGACTAAATCTTTGAAGGGCCGTATGAACGCAGTGAATGACAGTCCCTGCCCAAGAGAATTTTATGTGCTTAAGGTAAGTTTCATTTTGCAAGGAGCTGGTTGTAATCTGAATGTTAATTCTTTTTGCTTCAGTTTTGCACCAGCAAGTTGTTAAAATTAGAGAATAAATTACAAGGAATTTTATGTACAGGTATTGAAACAAACCAGGCTGTTGGAACTCAAAAGAATAAAGGCTTTAGCACTAAAGACAAGTGATATTTGAGTAATTTGAAGAAGAGAAAGTAAGTTGACTCCTAAGACTGTGAGTGGTGGGACTTAGGTGTTCTAAGTATCTTATTTAAACCACAATTATAACTGATTATTTATACTGGGATTACAGAGTAGATGAAGAACATACCTGGTTATTTTTTATAACTAAGTTGGAAAATRATTTTAAATATGTTTTAATTTAAGAGAAATTGTTTTCAGTATTACATCTTTGGGCTTCCATGCCCTGCATTATGGAAAAAAAGTATTTTCGAACATAGTCCAGCAAAAATAACTGCATCTGCCTCAGGCACAGCCTTGCGAGGACAGTGATTTGGGGAAAGATATTTCTGAAATTAAAGCACAAAACTAATTTTCTGTTCAAAGAGAAACCTGTAATCTGTACAAGCAGCTGAAACAAACGAGTTGCTCTGAACTCATAGCATGTTTGTTTGATAAAGGAGGTTCTAAAAGGCCTGTTTTAAGGACTAGTGGTGAGAACARCAAAGAAATCTGTACCGGTGAGTTGGAGCAGAGTACAGTGTTATTAAGGGAAACAGTAAGTGCATGTTTCATCTTGAAGAGTGCCAAGCTGGGTGCAATCTGCAGTGCATCAAATGAGGCCCATTTATTAGTCTCACTTGAGAAAAAAAAATCTAACTCCAGCCTTTTTCCTGGTGAAGGTACAATTTCTAAGCTGAACTGGTATTAAACCAAAGCAAGTGATGTGCAAGAGCTGAGAAGATGATGTTGGTGGAGGCTTAGGATAACTTAGGGRCTTTCCCTAGTGTAAACTGCCTAAAAGCTGTTGTGCAGGACAACCAGATASCTGAGATAGGAAGAATGTAGGGCTGAAAAATCAGAAGGACAGAAAATTGTCTGTGAAAAGGCTGATGAAGTTGGCAGTGCCATAGAATTCATGGTTTTCCTGGGCAAAGCCAGGCATTTAGGCAGGTCARCTGCACCACTGGCTGAGATGGAAACATTTCTATTCGTCCTAAGTTACTACATCAGTGACCTGAAAACTGAGGATTAAGGGAGTAATATATTAATATTGTTGATAATCCGTTGCTATTTATCTTTAATACTAATAAACTACTTCCAAGAGTTTTAATATAGTCATAAAACACCTGCTAACAGTGTGCTTTTAGAAGCATACTGCTATTTTYGCTAAGCTAAATAACAAAAATTGCCTTAACTTTAGTGGTAACAGGAACAAAACCTACAAAATAAGGTCACTTGCAATAAAATACAAAATTTTTGAAACTGCTACTGGATTATTTTAGATATTCACAGGGGCAGTATTTAATTTTAAAGATCCCTTAGATATATCAGTTTGCAGAGTTGAAAGGGCAATGTTTTCATATTCCTCTTGTGATGCTGAGCATCTGCAGTGGTGAACTAATACTACCAGATCCTTCTGAAAATTTTTGTTGAGAAATCCGTAAAAGATGGGATTGATACAAGTTGAGATCATTGCCACGAGGTGGCACAGTGTAAATGCTAGATTATGATTACAGTTCATTAGGGCTTCATAGTTCCAGTCAAAAACAACATTGAATATATTGAGAGGCAACCAGCAAGCTGCAAAGGTCACAACAATTGATACCAACATCATATTAATCCTTTTGTTTTCACTTAGTCTGCTTACGTTCTCTCTCATCCTATCTATTTTACCATGTCTCCTCCGGAGACATACAAATATCTTGAGATAGCAGATAAAAATAAACCCCAGTGGGAAGCAGTACTGGAAAACCAACAGACTAGTGGTAAAGATCAGTCGTGCTGTAACTGATGGCCATGCTTCGATGCAAGCAACTTTGTTMTTGTAGAAGTCACTATGGGAAGACAGATGTTTGAAAGGTTCATCAGTTAATTGGTGAAATATTAAAAAAGGAAGGGATATTATAAGGGAAAATCCCCAGATGAAAATAATTCCCCAGTACGCATGGGAAATATTAGGCTTCCAGCCACGTGGGTTCACAATTAACTGGTATCTCTCAATAGCAATCAGTACAAGTGAGAAAATGGAGACTGTGACAGATATGCTTTGTATGAAAGAGCTTATTTTACACATAGCTTCCCCAAATATCCAGTAGTCCATTAAGGTATAKGTAACTGTGACAGGAATGCACACAATACAGATTAAGACATCCGATAAAGAGAGATTGGCAATCAAGATGTTTGTAACATTTTGAGCTTCTTTCTGTCTCTTTATTATAATAATCAGACAAAGATTCCCAAAAAGCCCTACTATTGTAACTAAAGTGTAAGCTGTAATAAGCAAGAATACTGCAGGGAAGGAAGGTTGACATGTATCGAAGTTTAAAAACTGAGAATAGCTGTTGTTTGAGATAGTTTGGTTAGACAAAACCTCACTGGGATGCTGAATAGCTTTATCCATCATGAAGCATCTCTCCAATTATGGACAAAATTTAGCTGTAAAGATTTTGCATGTATATCTCTGTGTGTCCCTCCCCTTACTATTTGTAAGATATTTTGCTTGRAGCTTTCCAAGGCTATGATTAATAGCAGTCCATCTTTGTGTTTTGTCTTTGTATTAGGTTTGCTCAAAGTTTCACAATTACTTCTAACAATGAAGAATCCTGAAAAGAAAAGCAAATGGTATTCTTGTTTTCGTATAGTTATCTGGTTGTTGCTACTTTTTCTGCACCTATAGTGTTGCAGAACCATAGATTTCTTTTAAATAACTGACCTTGATGTATGAGAAACAGCAGTGACAGCTCTGCTTAAAGTTACATGATGATTTTCATACAAACTCTATCAATTGTGGATAAATTTTGCTTTCCAAGACAAAATATTTTAAGATTAGTCTCAGCCAAAGATTTAGCAAGGTTTGATGAATTTTGATGAGATAAGTCTGCTGCTTTTTTATTATCAGAAAAATGAAGAATCAGGTTCTGCCATCAAATGGCTAACTGAAGACATCACGCTTACTTTTTTTTCTCTAAAACTATACAACAATGTGATAATGAGATAATATACTAAATCCCTCTGACTTAATTCAAAAAGGTGTGTGCCTGAGCATAAGTGATATTTAACACACKTATGAATGACATGTTTATGGGTGTTTCCTTTTCTGCATATGTATATGTTAAAGATGGCATGTCCTTATCACTCCATCTAATCTGAGAAACATGCAGGCAAACAGAGATTGCATCTTAGTTATCCAGACAATTATTTCCGTATCAACAGTTACCAGAGGTTGGTTTTTTTGTTTGCCTACACACTGTTCATTGTTGTAGAAGTCTGACAAATGATAACCAAAAAATTTACTATGGTTAAATGCAATATGTACTGTAGAGATGCAGAGTTGATTTGTCTTTCAGATCTAACTTATACAGGTGTCTAGCAAAAATCTGATACTAATACATTCCTGTTGTTATAAAACTAATATTAATGGGAAGAATTAGGTTCAGCAGAATATCTTGATGGGTTTGAATTTAGCAGTGAGCTAAAAAGTTAACCCCAAATCAAAGGTTCACCAGCCTTCTGGCCAGAAAGAGGCTGTTTCCAACCTGGGAAAGGAGAGGAAGAAAAAAAAAAGGATGTAAGAGTTGCTTTTAAAATTGAAAGATAGGTAAATATGTCCCCTGTATATATACACCTTTCAAAATATAACTCTTAACTCACCTCAATTCCTTTGGAAATAGGAATTACAGGGAAATTAGCTGGAAGGAAGTCAGTTCTTCACCCCTAGTAATAAATACCATAGTGTGAGAGTCTGTGGAAACAACGGGATGAAGAAGCAGTGAAGTCAGAGGCTGCACAAAACAGGGGAGGTACCTCATATCATTAATAGGAGTAATTTGTGCATTGTGAAGACATTGTGCAATTTGTGAAGACTTACCAGCCTTTTTACAGAAACGATTGCCATTATTTAATTGTCAAGGAATAAAAAGTGTTCAGTGACTTGCACAAGATTAAACACCAAACTCGGGGCTAGACTGAGACCTATGACTTTTGTAACTGTTTCATTACCCACAACCAACTAARACTTTTTCAGCTGAAGTTATATCCTGGACTGCTTTATTCTGTACGTTTGCTTGACGTTGGTTTGAGTGCTTGAAATTAAGAATCTGTGAAAAAARCATTTGTAGGCTCTATTACCACTCCAATTATGATTAGAAATGTACTTTTCAACTGGGGCAGTCATGTTGGATTGAGGAATAACTGCATGTTTATGACCCTGGTGTTCCAAATCAGCCACATAAATTCAAAGTCATATATTATGCCTTGTAGTCTTTCTAAATAACCCAGTTGACCCTGTTAACAGCTATATTGAGGGAGTGGCGTAGAAACTTGCAGAGCCACACTGTAGAAGCTGGGAAGTCTAGTGCCTCAGGTAGACTTTGTAATCCTTCACAGGTGTCCCTATTCTTGTAGGTCAGGAATGAGAGCTGTGTACCCTACTGTGTGCCTTAGCTTGCAAAATCCCTCTTCGTGCTGAGTTCAGTAGAAGGTGAAGGGATTCTGAAGCTAGTGTAGTCAGACCCATGGGCAGAGATGATGTGGCTGGGTGCATGAAGACAGTGGCAAACAGCACCTTCAGGCAGTATGTTTCCTGGAAGGCACTGTAAATTACCTTTTCTTGAGCAGCAGTAATTGCCTGGCTGGATTTACCACACAGAAGGATGCGTGTGCTGCAAGGACAAGAGGCAACGAGCGGTAAATGTTGCGCTGACATGACATGCTGCCAGCTGTAGGTGTGTAAGAGTCTATAGTCTGGCTGTGGCATCCCAAGGATGATTTTCCTCTCTGCACTGTCCACTATCTTCACCTACCTCACACAGATCTGACTCTGTCCTTTAAGAAAAGACCAGGTGTTAGCAAGGGATCTAGCTTGGAAACAAGATACCTTCAAAGACAAGCTCTCCCCTTCCCTGCTTTTTATATAAGCGGGAGAAGCTGTGGGGACTCAGAGGACATGAGGCTGAGCCAGTTTTGTAATATTTTATGCACTATTTGCTACTCTTGCTTATTTATCCATGGCTGCACAACAGGGTTTGATAGTGAGTGCTGGATGTTCTCTTCCAGGAATTCATTTTGGGTCTTAGGGCTTCTTTGGCACTTTCTACCTGTAAGGAAAGTCCCTTTAACAACCTTCTAATCGGTTCACTCAGCACATTAGCTTTAGACACACTGATCATCTACATTGTCATTCTTTTTCCTGAAAAAAAGAATGACATTTCGTTCACTGTTCACTTTGTACTGCAAACTAAAAGGTGTACTCTTTAGTACATGTCATTCTGAAAGGTAATTTAAACATTTCCTTGGCAATAAAACCATTGTACCTGTCTTGTTTAAAAATCTGAAGTTTTCATAGTATTAGAAAAATAAGCTACACTAGTATGCACTGCAGCATGTTGAAATACATTATAATTCACGTTGGCATTTTTGAAACTATTTATGAATTGAGACTTATAAATACTAATGGAATGAGCATCCTTGAACGGTGACTGTAGCTGATGTCAGAATTGCATTGAAGTACTTAATATGAGAACTAATGTCTGAATTACTTACTTCAATCCCTAATCCATGCATTTAAAAAAGATTCCCTATCGTAAATAGTTAGCGTTTACCAATATATAATCATAAGAAATTGTAATCCACTTAGCCTAGTGCTTTCATTCCTCTAGATGCAGAAACATTACCAAATCATGTAAAAGCAAAAGAAAGTTAAAAGCATAGTCTAAAACTGAATTAGTTTTAAAAGGCTCTTTCCCTGAGCTTTTTCTTACCTATTCTAAAAATAGGTAGTCCCATCCCTTCAAAATGACAAATAAATATTTTAGTTGAAAGCATCCTCTGTTAATTAAATTCCAAACTATTGCATAGATACAATCTGGATAAAACTTTCCATTCAATTTTAAATGTAGGATGTACAGTATAAAATAATTCTTCAAAAGATATATTTCAGTAACTTCTTCCTTCAGATTTATGCATTCTCTGACTTCTTACCTGATGAAAAATTCGAGTCATATCCACAGTCCTTAACAAATTYTCTCTTCCCTTTTTTGAATTAATTATAAAGCCAGCAAACACATTTTCTTTGTGCATAGAAGAATCCAAACCAGTCATCTGCAGCTGAAGCTACATTTAAACTCTCTTCTCCTTCTGAAACAAACCACAGTTTCACAATTTCCAAGTGTGACTGAAGCCACCAGTCTGTAGAAAGGCTGCGGAGGAATAAAACAAGCTCTGGAATCCAAGAAGAGGCAAACAGCAATGAGTAGGGAGGGGAGAGGACCAGTAGTCATGGGGATGGTTTTTCCTTCTCTGTGTGGCTTCCCTCCGCCCTGTCAAACACAACATTTTCAAATTGCTTTTTCAATTATCTTATCTGTTCTATAATACAAATGTTTTTCTARGAACCTATGTTGAATTTCATTCATGTAAACATCTGCAGATGGCTTATTGCTTTTTTAACTGAGGGAGATATGAAAATATACTATAACAAGCTGCTTAGAAAGAGCATGCACATCCTATTAAGTGGTATCATTTGCTCTATTGTAATTAAGTTCATGATATTTCCACTATAACTTGGTATTTTAGCTTTTACTGYGGAGATATAAAAAACATGGCATGTTATACCTGCATGCACTAAAGGGGAATTTATTATTACTCTTTTTCCAATAAAAAGTCCATACCTTTTATAATCACTTGTTCATAAAAAAAATATATTTGCCTATTAAGTAACTAGTGGGGATGCTTATGGGACAAGAAAATAACTAGCCTTTTCTAGGAATATGCTGTTCGGTACATTGCTTTTTAAATTTCTTAATTCCTGCCTGTGTCCCTTTACTCCCCAGAACCAGTCTCTCAGGCTGAACCATCCTGTGCCTCTTCAGTATGAGAAACACGGAGGCAATAGAAAACTGTCCAGTGTTAGGGTGTGTTTGTATGGGGGCAGGCTCAGGAGAAGTGGATGGGGATGGAGATTCTCTGATAAATTGGAGGCTGCAAACTTCCAGACAAAACATTTGAGAGAGTACTGGAGTCTGTCTTACTGCTTTTGTTTTTAGAGGGAATGATTCTGAGAAGTAGTAGGATTTTTGGGATGAGTGAGACTGGTGCTGTACCTAGAGTATCAGGTTAGAGCTAATTATCTGAAAATATTAAGTGTAATGCTATCGTATTTATAGAAAATACRGGTGGAAGTAATTGAGATCAGCCAATCCTGTTTCTAATGTACTTATATCTGTTCTTGATGTATTTGTCTAACCTGTTTTTTGAACATCAGTGGCAATCCTAGATAAAGTATTCTAGTGCCTAATTTAGTGTTAGGAAGATTTTCCTAATGCCTCCCTCTCAATTGCCCTCACTTTAGTTTAAACCCTTTGCTTTTTATTCTAAGAGTGGTTTGTGAACTCTGAAATCTTAACTAGAATACTATTATCAAGCCATGTGAATATACTTTTCTAAGATATTTCTTGCACTTGCTGATTTTGATTATGTCAAAAATATTATTTAAAAAGCTTTTCCAAAGTACTTTAGAGTTTCTGCTTCTGGTTGTAGCTTAACCCAGAAAGTGAAACGAGACTTAAAACTGAAATGAGCTAGATAATGCATCAGAACAAATCATTATGTGTTTATAAAGGCTAAGTCAGTAAAATTAAGTGTTTGGATTCCATTTACAAATTTCAAGCAAAAGTCAGGCTGCTTATTTACATAGGCATCTGTTTCTGATATAACACCGTATGCAAACTTTCACCTGTGAAAGACTGAAATGCACAATGTGTGATCTCATTGATTTTACATTTATATCAGTCTGCTGCTTTCCTCAGCTTAATTTTATTGTAACCTGTTGTGAATTAGATCACATCTGATATCAGAGGCTTGTGAATGTAGCTGGTCTGTTCGTGCTTGACATCAAAGGTATCMTGTACTACGTGGAATCCGTGGCTTCGTATGAAGGGATTAAGGTCTTCATAATGGTTTTCAGCCAACCTCTGTGGAGTTTGTTTGCCAAAAAGGTTAATGGATAGCAGAATTGTATTTACTTTATACAAACCATCAAATTATATCTAAATTGCTCAATGAAAGTGGTGGAAAATAGTGTGAAGCAAACTTTTTATGTAATCTGATAACAAAAAATTAAAAATATTATGGGTAAGACTGCAGTTGGCTAATGAGAGCCAATTTCAAGTGTGAACTTAGTAACCTCACCTTTGTGGGACCTGAGCAGTTCAAAGGTAAATTTATATCTTAGGAACTTGTAGAAGTTTTGATGGTGATTTTTAGGAGTTTGGAGAGGGATTTCTCTCTCAGCTTACAACCCTCTCCCCCACAGCCCCCGATCWCTGTACTGATTCTCCCTGTACTGAATCCCAGTCACTGTCCTGATGATCACCTCATCAGAATTCTTTCAGTAAAAGACTGATCCTGAAAGTTCTGCGGGTATGATACTCCTATTAAAGTCAACTGGAACATCATTTCCAAGCTGTACTGCAGCTGGTGGCATGACCTCAGCTTGTGTAAATGTTCCCAAGCCAGCTTTAATCTGGGTAGCAATTAACCATTACAAGCACAGAGCTCCGGGCAATATCATCTGAATTAGCYAGCATATAATAAACTGTCTCTGTGTATATGAAGTGCAGTCTCATCTTGACGACAGTAGAACCATACTACTCGTCTGCCTCCCCAGCTACGGCATGCAGACCATGGGCAGCATGAAAGCCCAGAGTAAGTGATTCTAGGGGCCTTAATAAACAGTATTTCAAACTGTAAGTCCAGTTTGATATAGCTAAGATATAGTCCAGATATAGTTGTAGTGATCTGCAAAAGTTAGCAACAGCCTGTTGATGGGAAAATTCTCTAGCATTTTAGTCCTTTGAGGCACAGATTGTCTTTTGCTTTGGCATACACGATTCCTTGACCAGCAGGGGTCTTTGCTGATAGCTGACCACTTCAAGCTTTTGTGTGGTTGCAGGCTTTGCTGATAGCTGTTTCACCCCCTTCTTGAAGTCCGTTGTATATACACTATTTCTCAGGTTCCTAGGTGAAAGGTTTTTTTTAAAATTGGCGCCAATGCAGCTAAGAGCTGGTTCAGAGACCTGTAGTACCTCTGAAGGATTTGGAATATTTCTTCCTAATAGGCATCAACTTCTATAGCACATAAAAGATGCACAGAGAAATAAGCAAGAATAGGAGCTCTTCCTCCCCACACTTATATYGGTGGCAGATGCACAAGTTAATGTCAGGAAGGAAAGATAATGTTCTATGATGGCAAAAAACCCAACTCCTTCAAGTTTTCCTGTTCCATGGAGTGATTAACCCCCTAATAAGCTATATTCAGCAAATAGGTTATGACTTGATCCAACTATCAACCTCTGAAAATAAATGTGCACTATAGTTTTTTTTTTCAAGRTCATGCAGTTAGAGGATTGATGTATATGTGTCAGCTATACACTGATCCATAATATACAGTATTTTTTTCCTAATTGGAAAGAATTATCACAGGAGTCACTCAAGTACACTAGCTGGAATTTAAGTTTCACTCCTTTGTTTTGTGTAGTTTTACAGAACAGCATTTGCAATATCCTGGATTCTTCATTCTGGTCCTTACCTCTCAATTAGGTCATGCCTAGAATAAAAAGTCAACTGTTTTAAAATCTGCTTTAACTTTAAATGAGTTACTTATAATAGCAAATTCATTTTTAGAATTATATCATGCCGTGAACTTTCAGCTGATTTCTGGACCTTATTCAACTGGAATACAATTGAGATGGAGATTGATATGCTCTCTGGCTGGAGTAGGTTAGCATCTTTATTTTTTTGGGTCAGCCAAGTTAAGTTTTCAGTGTTCTCACRGAAAAAAAGAGATATGTGAATAATTATAATAGGAGTGTGATTGCATTAATTTGTATTTTATAATTGTTTCCACTTTCCAAAGCCCGATTTGGCTTTGTAACCTTCTAACTTCACCAACTGAAGTTTGGCTAAGCAGGATCTCTGCCAAAAACTGAATTATTTGAATAGTTCTTGTATTTCAGAGTAATAGAATAGTTTCTATCTGTTTTTTCTCCATACTAAGTTTTTTTTATAATGCTTCTGTGAACAACAAATCCTGCTGTTTTCATTCAATGAAAATTTTACTGTCTTAATGTTAATTAAGTAGTACTTAAATGGTCAAAAGAAGGTATTTTTCCTGTYCACCTCAGTATGTTGTAATTTTTCTGCGTATTTCAAACTGTAGTAACAATTTGTATTTTCAGAATTAAAAATATTATTTCTAGATTGCTATTTTGGATCTATAATGCCTAGCTTCTTATGCACCTCATTTAAAATTTTTTAAATAGCATGGATATCTCTTACAGCTAATTTCTGGCAGGCACATACTGAACTTTATAGCATAACTCCTGCTGCTGTTTTCAGAGAGAGCTAAATGTCAGTCATGCAAAGGCAAGACAAAAAAAAAATGTCCTATAGAGCTTCCATGGAACAAGAAATGGAGGAGCCTAGGAATAGCYAGGGGAAAAAAAGCAAGTAAGTTCTTAATTTAACTGGAAAACACATAAAGAAAGATTGGGATGGCGGTCAATCAGCGTACTGCTGAAATTGCTGCTGGCTCCAGATCTTCATTAGGCAAAGCTTTTGATCCTGTTCTGTCTTGGATTAAGATACAGCAAAAGATCTGCCTTTCACATCTCTCTCAGCATTGCTAGATTCTTTGATACTCAGGAACTTTTTCTGACTTTTCAGACTGTATTTTTCTGTCTTAGTTTCATCCCATTTCTCCAAATTATGACCAGTCTTTTTATAAACTTTTAAAGAAGTCATTACAAAATAGTGGAAAATATGGAAGAATAATAGAACTTCAGAGAGGAGAGGGTGGGCAGGATTGAAGGACAAGTGGGAATGCAAGTCCAAAGGGGAAAAGGATGCAAATTAAATTCTCTTTCCACTTCACCCTGTTCTACAAGGGTGTGTTTCTCTCTTTCAGCATGCTCCCTTTAGAAAGGGCTTGGGAAGATTTTGTTCAGTGGGATGAGCAGTTGATACTACTTTTTGAAGAAATCAACTCTATGTTACTCTGTCAACTTCTTATCTGTAGAATACTAGAATACTTTATTTTGCAGTTTATTACACATCTGAATTTTCACAGGGTAGAAATTTTCATCCTGAAGGTTGTCAGGTCAAACTCTAGGTAGGCAAAAGACTGTCTAGTCTTGTCTTAGTGCATTTTAGTGAGTTTTTTTGTCAATGACAACCCTGTCCCAGTCAGTGCTAATTCATGATGGTCTCAAAGTTAAGGCCACAGATTTGATGATAAATATTTTGCTAAAAATATATATATATATATAAAAAAAGAGCTCTCTCCAGGACAGTTGTCACATGTCTTCTAAGTTCTTCACACTYATAGCTAAAGCAAGGGTTGATCTTTGGAACTCTGCTGCATACATTTTATCATAATTTCTTCTTATTAACTGTAAAATTACTCTTTGTCTATTGTGTTGATTTGGGTAGGAGGGGGGTTCCTAAAAATCCAATGATATCTCTCTGACATGATTAGATTAACAGTCCCTGCCTGAATGTGTGTGGATCTCTGAGTGCTCTGGGACATCCATGCTTGACTCTCTCTTCTTACTTCCCAAAGGGCCACAGGGAATTTGGAAATAACAGTCTGGAAGATCTAAGCAGCCACTGAGATGATGAGCTCCACTGCAGACCACTTCCACCTGTGCACATCTAGAAAATTCCARGATGAAATCCATATATAGCCAAGATGCATTAAAATGATCTTATTACAATCTTTGAGGAGCATAATGTCAACGCACAACTCATTCTGCAAACAGTATACACAAAGGAACCCAGTAGGTTTCCATAAGCATTCTGTCCACAGGAAGGTGAAAAGAGACCTAAATGTAGAACCTGTGCCGTACCAACAAAACGGGTTTACTTAAACTCGAAAAACCCAGATGATGTTCATAATTTTTTTTTAATGTGCCTGAGATTACACCTGTTGATTATGGAAGCTAGCTACACTCATAAAAACTAAAGGGGCTGAAACAGATTAGAAGGATATGGCTTTGTGTCTGTATGAGGTTTTAAGTAATTGAAAGTTTTAAAACTTGTAGGGCTATTTTTGAATTCTTAATGTCCTTCTGTTGCTTCTGATGCTCTTTTCCAAAACTTTTAACATTCCTTTCCTGTCTTAGAGGATGGAGYCCATTACACAATGTGACAGAAGTTTCTCTCTTTTGCAATTTACTAAAATTGGTCTAATAATCTCTTTAATGATTTATTTTGTATCAGCTTTTACTAAGAATATATGGTAACATAGGAAGTCTAGTGCTGGAAAAGGACTGTTCAACTTCTGCTAGTTTATGATCTCTTAAGCTGGGATGCCCTCCTGTGGTTTCTAGGTAGTATGTTTTCTACTAGAATAATGGGATTTTTTAATGCCTGAAAACAACGGTTTTTTTTTTTCTTTCTTCTAAGATTGTAACACCAACTAAAATACCATGTGAAGATATTTAACATGTTGCATTACTTGTGCAATGGTTGGCCAAAGTCTCTGGTTTGAGATGCACCACTTCTTTAGGTGGTACTAAAGGTGGAGTGTTTGCCTATGTTAGAAATTAGAGCTCCATATAAAATGATTTTTAGTATGTAGGTTGCTGCCAGTATTGAAACAATTTACTACTGTTACTGCCCGGGGGGGGTAGAATTTATATTTCTTTCTAATGAACTCTGCCTAAGAACTTTTGAGTCCATAAGACAAAAGTATGTATTTACTTATATATAGTTAAAATTTGTTTAAAAAAATAAAATGGTAGGGCAATTGTGGTAGCTGTTGGAATGTTGTCTATTTTAGCAGACTTCTCACATGCACAGTGGGAGACTCATTGTTTCTCAGCTCTCACTGCTCAGTTGAGATACCTGTGTATCTCCTGTTTGCCACAGCTCGCCACAGCTAGAAGAAAAAAAGCAGATTTTAGCAGCAGCCTTCACAGGAATGCTTACAGCGTGCAGCCTGGCACACACAGCACATGGTGGGATACCTCATCTAATATATGTCTCCTACAGGAACCAAGAGCTCTGGCTGGAGTCTCCATTCTGGTTCAGATGACCTGKGAGGTATGAAGATCATCCACACCATGCGTGACGTGCAGGAACAACTGATGCTTAGCTGTCTAGGAATCCCCTTGCATCACAGCAGCTTGATGGTAAGTGTTAGGGTGCTGTACATTTACAATGCCTTTGGCCCTTTGATTGTGGGGGTCGAATTCTGAGAACATGATTTAGAGCAAATACATGAACTATATGAAGTCTCTTACGAGGCAATTGTGAAGGGAGAGCAGACAGGTCAAGTGAAGTTGTGTTTTTCTGTAATATCAGAGGAGATGTTACTATCTGAAAGAGATGTGTATATACACATTTTAAAGATATTTTTCTTTTTTGTTTTCCAATCATTAATCAACCACTCAAGAGAAGTGGAATGTGCAAATGAAGAAGCATTTGCATGGTATCTGAGCTGTGTCAGCTACGGCTTTTGCCTACTGATTTGGTCACCTCTTTCTTAAAGACCCTTATCTTTTCCTCATGCTAGTAGTGACTTCTTTCTTTGATCTCTTCCTTGGCCTATTTGTCTGTCTTGTTTATGGCTGTCTCTCCATGAAAACAAGCGTTCTGTTTTCTTCGTGATTCGTTGAGGCCATTAATAAGCTCCTCTTAATTTTCCTTCCTCTTTTGCTGTAAATTTTTGAAGGTCTATTAAAACTCTAATGGGTTGTTTTCTATATGAAACAAATCATTAATGTATCTTGGGAAGAGCTATGTGATTTTTACAATGAGTGGCAGTTAAAATCTATTTTTGTATTTCTTGTAATTGTGTGGAACTTTCACACAACTCCTGGGGAGAAACATTTTTTTCTAATAGAGTAGCATGATTTGTTTATTTTTAAACCACAAACATTTCAGGGACATTATGAGCATGTTCTCTTTTTTAAAAACTTCATAAAAATGCACTACAGCCCTTTGCTTCAGCCTTTTTGGACTTTGCTTGAGGCTGTAGTTAACTCACTTCAGACTGAGGTCAATGTTATGCTTATATCTGTGACTCCCCAAGGGTGCATTTTCACAGCATCTTAAGATGATCTAAGTCAGGGATGTTGCAGTTATACTTCCGCCCTTGTGCCAGTGCTAGCACTCATGGGATCATGCAGTGAACTCGTTCAGAAAGCTAAGGCAGCTAAAAACTATGCATTTTTTTCATTGGAAGATTATTTTTGGCTATCTGAGTTCTCTTAAGTGGATCACTGCGTGATTGCACCAAGCATCAGTGCTGGAGTAAAGCAAGAAGCACGATCACGAGGCTGGAGGGCAGGATGCTTTAATCTCAACACAGATCAGTTTAGAGTACAGAGGAACTACATCCTGATATGATACCCAGTACAAAACTGTAACCACCAAGTCAGGAGGACCAGAATAGTCAGTGTTTGCTTTTGGGGTACCTTTGTAAAGGCTCCCAGGATCAGAATTGGAGGGAAGACTTCTATTGGTCTCTCTGATCAAGGGAGCAGGCACAGCACTGCTGTTTGTCTCTGCTCTTGCCCCTGGTAGTGAGACATGTGATTGAGCTGAAGAGAGGTCAACAACAGTGATGTGATTGCAAGGTTTGGTGCCAATGTTCATAGAGGTGTGGAGAACAGAACACCACAGACAGGCTTTTGAAAGCTAAGAACTGGGATATAAAATGGGTGTACTGATAGAGGTAAAATGACCATTTCATGGGGAACAGCATCCTGAAAAAAACAATCTTGAAAATGTCTATGGAATTATCACCAGAGATGAGACAAGACAGGCCTGCAATTCAGGATCCAGTGCCTGAAAAAGTGAAGAAATGGAAAGGAAGGAACAAAGCAAACAGAGACATTCCCGAACTGGAGAGGAAGTAATGTGATCTGAGCAGGCCCCACAGTATATATGCATGTACTTAACGGAGAGGAAGGGTGAGGTGAGTGATCTACATATGGATGCTCTAACACTTCATGAGGTGTTGCAGGTTGCATGCAACCTTCAGTGTGTTAGATTATATGTGGTCTATTTATCAGAAGTAGATTGTCTTAATGTCCACACTCAGACATGTATCTCGTTGTAGGGATAATGAGCAAAGGAATAAGCTACCTGAGGAGGTTGTAAAATTGCCTTTGCTGAAGGCTTTCAAAACAGACTTGGCAGGTACCTGTGAAGGCCACTTTGGGAAGGCAGAGGGGGATACGCCAGGAGAGGGAGCACTGATGGGTGAGGTTTATGTTCAAGTGGCAGCTTCAGTGGCCAAGCACACAGTACACCAAATGGTATTGGTGTCACTCCTGGATCTGCACCTGGGCAGAAATGGAACAGGGGAATGAAGTGGAAAGAACAACAGAAGAGGTTGCTTGTGATTATAAAGGAATACCATGTGTGAAGGCTATGTAACAGAATTAATTACTAGGGAGTACTGTAAATGAAAAAAAGGACTAGGTTAACATCTGTTTCAGAAACCTTGTGGTGCAGGCACTTATGTTCTGGTAAAACATGAGCTGCCCCCTCTTTTTTTTTTTTTTTTTTATCTGAAACTAGCAGTGTATAATGTACCATTAAACTAAAGCATCAAAAATAAATGTATGTTAATGGTTTCATAGGTTTTGCACACCCCTGAGTTCTAATTATTTATTTTAGAAAATACCTTCCATTGGAGCTAAGGAGAGATTTACAGGTGAGAAGATGATGCAGTGATAGAAGTGGAAAGAGGACTGGAAAATGCAGGAGAAAACATAGTAGGAAAAGCAAGAGTGAAGCTGCAGGAGGTAACAGGGACTGGTAGCACGTTGGAAAGGGAAGCAAGAATGAACACAGAAGAGGAAAGAGCCAGCTGGCTGCGGAGAGGGAATAGATGGGAACAGATTAAAAGGGAACGGGGGAAAAATCTGAAGGGGGGGTCACCCCCACGCATAGAAATACGCTTTCCACATTGCCTGAAAGCTGGGAAAAAAAGAAAAAAAAAAAAAAAAAAGCGGGCCATCCAAGGGGAATGAGGGTGAAGCACTTGGGCTGGCAAAGGGCTTGTGCACGCAGAAGGTAAGGCAGCGCCGGGTGCCCGTTCCCGTCAGGCGGTTCCCGCCCGGCCCCAGCGGCCCCGCGCCCGGGTGGCAACGGCCGGGCCCAGTTCACGGCGGCYAAAAGGGGCCGGGACGCCCCGCGGAGCGGGAGGAGTTGGCCGGCGCGTTAAATCCTCCTTCCCGCCGGGCGGCAGGGACGGGAGCGTGCGGGAAGCTGCCGGTGCCTCAGCTTGTCCGAGCTGCGTGAGGGGAGGAGGGGAGGGCCGCGGCGGGCAGCGGCCCTCGGCCCCCTCGTTGCCCTCGCCGCGGGCCGTGCGCCCCTCGGGCTCGGCGTATCAGCGAGGCCCTGGACGCGGGGCCGCGGGCGACACGCCAGGGCGAGCGGAGGGTGCTCGGGCAGAGGCGGCGGGGGCGGGGCAGGAGGCGAGGGGCTGGCGGCACGGCCGCCTAACGGTCAGCGTTTCAAACGGTCCCGCGCGAGCTACCGCGAGACCCCCGYGGCTCGCGCCCCCCGCGGGGGCGGGGCCGCCGGGGAGAAAGCGCGCGGCTGGGAAAGGGGCGGCCCCATTGGCTCGCGTCCGCCGGGTTGACGCATTGGCGCAGCCGGGCCCGGCCCCTCCCCCCTCCCCTTTCTCTCGGCGCGAGCAGAGGGWGGTCAGCAGCGCCGGCCGTTACGGGGCAAGTCTATTGGCTAGCCGGGACATCCGTTACCGGCGGGCCCCTCCCCCTCTCGCGGCTTTTGCCGACGCGCGGCGGAGGTCGCGCCCTCCGATTAGACGTCGCCCTCGTCAATCTCGGCCGAGGCCCCGCCCCCGTAGGTGAGTCGCGGACGGCAACGGCGGCCCACTCTCATTGGCTGCGCGAGCGGCGGGGGCGTGCGCTGCGGCGGCACGGCGGGCGGGGCTCCCAGCGTCCCCTTTGTGTGGGCACCAGTCGCCGGCCGAGCTCTTGAGGAGTAGCAGCCGCCATTTTGTGCGTGTCTGTGTTTTCCCCCCGCCCCCCTTTTCTGTGGGAGCAGCGGCAGCCGGGACGCCCCATCTCTTCCGCGGGTAAGGTGAGGCGAAGCGAAGACTTTGGGCCAGACCGAGGGCCAAATCGCTGGCGGCTGCTGGCTGCCGTGAAGTCGGGCTGCTCGCAGCGAGAGAGGGGGAAGAAGCTGACGGAGAAGGGGGAAAGAAAACCTTCAGAGCTGCCCCCCAACAGGAGGAGGAGTCTCGGCGCCAGGCCTAGGCGCAGCCCCGGCACCGGCGGCAGCATGGAGAACTCGCAGCTATGCAAGCTGTTCATCGGCGGCCTGAACGTGCAGACCACGGAGGCCGGGCTGCGGGAGCACTTCGCGGCCTACGGTACCCTCACCGACTGCGTGGTCGTGCTCAACCCGCAGACCAAGCGCTCCCGCTGCTTCGGCTTCGTCACCTACTCGGCAGTGGAGGAGGCCGACGCCGCCATGGCCGCCTCCCCCCACGCTGTGGACGGCAACGCGGTGGAGCTGAAGCGGGCCGTGTCCCGCGAGGACTCGGCCAAACCCGGCGCCCACGCTAAGGTGAAGAAGCTCTTTGTGGGCGGCCTCAAGGGGGATGTGGGCGAAGGGGACCTGGTGCAGCACTTCAGCCAGTTCGGCCCCGTGGAGAAGGCCGAGATCATCGCCGACAAACAGAGCGGGAAGAAGCGCGGCTTCGGCTTCGTCTATTTCCAGAACCACGACGCCGCCGACAAGGCTGCTGTGGTCAAGTTCCACCCGATCCAGGGCCATCGCGTGGAGGTCAAGAAGGCCGTGCCCAAGGAGGACATCCAGTCGGGCGGGGGAGGCGGCGGTGGTGGCTCTTCGAGGCCTTCCCGGGGCGGCAGAGGCGGAGGAAGGGGACGGGGCGGCGGATCCGGCAACCGGGATCACAACGGCCTTTCCAAAGGAGGCGGCGGTTACAATAGCTACGGTGGCTACGGCGGAGGCGGCGGCGGCGGCGGCGGTTACGGCTCCTACGGCAGCGGTTCCTACGGAGGAGGTGGCGGAGGAGGAGGTGGCGACTACGGCAACGGGTACGGCGGGTTCGGCAGCTACAGCCAGCACCAGTCCTCCTACGGCCCCATGAAGAGCGGCGGAGGAGGTGGAGGAGGGGGCGGCAACTGGGGGGGCCGCAGTAACAGTGGACCGTACAGAGGAGGCTATGGTGGGGGAGGGTATGGGGGCGGCTCTTTCTAAGTTGGAGCGCCCATACCCATTGGGGGTGGCATGGAGAGCCCTCCCTTTGATACGGGGCAGCTTCTAAATGGTTTCTCCCCTCATTCGCCGAAGGGCAGCTCCTTTTAAATGCCTCCCTGCTGTGGGAGCAGCTCCTAAATGCCCCCTGGGGGTCGCCTCTGCTGCCTGTGCCACTTCTTTCTCTCTGAAGATGGACTGGGCCCCACATACACATACTTTGTGTTACAGTCATTGATGGACTCTATTTTTTTATTATTACTTGGACCTTGGTCGTTTTTATACTAGCAACGAAAAATGTCTTGTTTTAATTTGTTTTTTTGGGGGTATGGGGGGGGGGAAATGTCTTGCTGATCTGGAGTAAAAACTGGGGAGGGTTATGGGGGAATTTTCTTTGTTGTAAGGACTCGATACCTGGCTACTACATTTTTTTCTACAAAATCTACTCGGATCCCATGACTGAAATTAACATTTCTGTAAAGGAGGAAGAAATCGTTTTTACGTTTTTTATTTTTTAAATAAATCATTGTGTTCATTGACCTTTACATGTCTAATTTTTTTTCCTAGGATCCATTCCGTACGGTTTAAGGCTTTTCTGGGTTTGAAACAAGTGTTCCTCTGCTTTAAAATCTCTATGTATTTAGAGTGAATATTTTATTGCCAGTAAAGGTCCTAATTGACTTTTTTGCTCTCCCCCCCAGTGGATTTATTGGTTTTCAAACATTTGACAGAAATTTTTGAAGTACTGATCCGTGGATGTGGTCTGTTTTTTAAATATTCGTTCTCATGCAGTTTGTGTGCATCCACCATCTTGTACTAGGCAGTTTGATGTGCTGACATGGTTGGTCAATTTTTTCTATAGGACTTTTCCATCAACGTATGTACTGTGTAGTTTTGAAGAAATAGTTTGTGTTAAGCATGTGCTTCATTCRTATATAAAATGTTCAAATTTCCGATTGCTTAGTTTCAAGTCCTCTTATTGGTTTGTCTGTATATGATTCCTTACAGGAAAGGGTCAACACTTATCCCTTCTATTAAATGCATACTTGTTTTCATAGTACCGGGTTAACAGATTTCACTCTGAACTATTGTCCTTCATTAAAGTTCCCCGAAACTCTTTTGCAGCACCATCTACTGGCAGGATGGCAGAATCATTGCTGTAGGCTTTATTACAGCAAAGTAAAGTTGGTTTGCTAACAATTGTACTAGATTTTTGAAAGCTTTTTTTATGCCATTAGATGATTGGTGTAGAATGAAATTAAATCTGCATGTGAATAAAGATGGGCTCCATGAGTACTGACTGAAAAAAGAAATGGATTTGCAATACTTGCCTCAGCACGTTTTTTGGATCATTTGCTTTTTTGCTTTTTTTAATAATTGCAATTGCCCATATTTCAAAAAGTGATAATCTAAACTGGGCAAAGTGCTATGATAAATGAGCCAGCTAAGTGTACCAGTAACATAGGTGCCAGTTGTAAAGCAAAAATATCTGTGTAGTCTGCTTGATTAACAAATGTATATTTGTAGCCCTTTCACGCAATAGAATTGAAGTTTGTTGTTTATTAAAAAGCATAATGTTTTAGGGGAAAACTGCCTTCCTGCATAGAAATATAGAATAGCAACGTTTATGGGTTTATGGATATCAAATAAAGAATTGAATTCCTTACATGCTTGAGTGAGAGTATGTATGATATGGGGCATGGATTAAAAAGTACAAAGCTATTTTGACTTCAGGTTTCTAAACACTTAGTTTTTAATACTGATGCTTTATGGGACTTCATCCTGAAAGCTGATCTGTGGTCCAGATATGCAAGATCCTAGGCATGTAACTCCCACTGATTGCAGTGGAAAGTGAATGTCTAAGGCTTTGTGCCTCTGGGCTGTAGAATTTCGCATGAAACCTCAATGTATTCTCAGTCTTTTATCTAAGTCTAACTAGACACTGATTTTAGTTGAAATGGGTCTTTTTGTTGTATTAGAAATAAAACTGGTGTCAACTGAATTCACTGCCTGCTTGAGCTTAAATAAACAGGGACAACTTTTTGGTATCTTCAAGATCTTAAGCTTTAAGAGCCGAGTTTCCTCTTGTTTGTGGTATTTTGTGGCTCTTAAATGGTTCTCTTTGACCTAGCTTTTGTAAATAGGTTCCAAGTAACTTGCTGTTTGAAATTATATTGTATTTTTTTTACTCTAAATACTTGTTAGCGTCTGTTGTGAACGAGTGTCACTGATAACTTGTTGAAAGTGCAAGTCACTTCAAAGAAGTATTTGTGAAATGTTGCACTTGATAAACCAGCAGCTCTCATCAGTGGAGAGCTTCAGGTAGTTGGCTTTATTTCAGACCATTAAGCTTGAAATTTTTTTGTTATCTTTACAATTTAAAGATGGACGGTCCATCTGCAAACTTCAAGAGAAGCACAGCTTTCCATTTTGTAGTTCAAACAGCTGTTGAGCTCCAGGCCTTGTATTAGTTTAGGCATATGATTGTCCCTTGCATGGGTGGGTTGCCTTAGCCTTGTCAAAGGACAGCCTGTTTTTGAAAGATGCAGTTAAAATCACTTCTGTGATGTGGCTTGTCATTAGAGGAAAAGATTTGCGTACAAATCAGACTTCATGTGTGAACTCTTTAACTGTTTTGCCAAGTTATTGCTTGGTTTTGAGAACTGTTATACTGAAGCAAACTATTTGATTACTTGTACGTAAGTCCTCTTGTAGGACTACTGTCTTACAGAATAAAGAGCGGATCCCTGAAATTGCATCTGTATTTGAGAGGAATATGCTGTCTAATTTATATCTTTAAAGTTTGTCATCTGTGTAACTTTCTAAGGTTTCCTCGGAAGTGCTCTGTGGCAAGTGGCTCGGGTAATTGGGACTGGCTGTACTCCAGGCTCTTCTCTCTGGGGAAGAAGAACTTTTTTTGTGACAACGCAGGTACCTTTACGGAGCTTTGTCTAAATGATTGTTCAGTAAGGGGCAATAGTGATAGGCTGTACCATGGAATATAAAAAGATGTAAATCCATATTGGATAGTATTAAAATGGCAATAATTTAAATCTCTTTGAAATCTGTTTGTGGGACAGTTCCTAGTGAATGGMAAATGTTTGTTGCTCAGACTTTGTTTACATGTTTAATGGTATTTTGTAGTTTTCTGACCCCTGGTGGGCTTGTCTGCATGGGAATGTATGGAGGAGTTGAAGATTAAATGAAGTCTGTAGTTGARTAAGTTTTAGACTGCAAAGTCTCACTGGGATGGTTTTATGGAGATAGAAGTAAAGTAGCTTTAGTTTGCTGTTCTTGTAGCTATTACTGGAGGATAGGTATCTGAAATCATTTAAAAAGCTTAATGGCCTCCTGTTCAGTAATGACTGAAGTACTGTTTCACCTGTGAGAAATAGGAAGTGAGAGCAATTACTTTATTTTTCAGGTTCAATAAGGAAAGTAAAAGTGCAGCAGTTCTCTTAAAATGGACTTTTTTGTCGTGATCTGCATGAACGAAAACAAACTCCCCAAGACAAAGCTCTGTAGAGTCTATAGTACCGTAGTCTTGCTTACTGTGTTAAGTGATGCACAATGTATTTCTTTTAATAATAGAGTAAGCAGGAGTATTCATRTCTACTCCAAATACTAATATGTTTTTAGTCCTGCTTCATGTGACTTGTAAATTTTATTTGACTAATACCAGTGACTACTGTGTTAAAAAGAAACATGCTAAACACCTCTACACTTAGATAACTGCACAAATCAATGGAAGGTCATCTCATTTGCTTATTTTAATGTTAGATGATGGAAAGGTAGTTCAGAACAGAAGCAACAGTTGAAACTRCTTTGATCACAGTAAAAACTGCAGATCACTGACTGTTACAGCTGTGGCAGATTTCAAAAATAAAAAGTTGTCTTGCCCTTTAGACTAGTGTAATATACTTAGGATAGGTGATGTTTACTGTGGGGAACTGAGCAACCTCTCAGGTTTGTGTTGTGTTCTGGAATTGCTGCGAGCTGTGCAGCTGCAGCGCTAGCTCCTGTGTTCCCAAAGCTGCTAGCGGGAGGGGGCATCCTGGGACCTGTTAGGAGGCCAACAGCGTGCACGGTGGGGGCAGTAGTGGGAGATGTCTTTGAACAGGTGAACAGTGGCCTTAGAAATGAGGGAAGCTGAAATACTTAAGGCAAGTCTAATTTACGGTTGTTAACTGCTTTACTGTGTTCTTTCCCCCACCCGCTTAGATTCCATCTGTGAAGCAAATTTTGTTTTCATTTTTAGAAAGATCTAAATAGAGAGTGTAGATCAGAACACTGGTTTATTATCCTACCCTGTCAGCTGATACTATTGTCACAATATAATGGCATTCCTATTGCTGCTGAAGGGTTTAATGCTGAGTGGTGCTGAGGACCCTCACTTCGAGTCTGAAAACAGAGCAGCTTTTTTCCTATGTACCTCAGAATGTGCTTTCTAAAAATGCAAAAGTTTGATTTATTTTTTTAAATTAATCTCCCAAGATAAAACTTGAGGAGACACTTCTAATGTGTATGCAGAAGATGAAAATACAGTATGTTTTTGTGGAAACAGGATTTTGCTACTACAGCCTGTGAGYTGGTTTTCTAATAGGTAGCTTGCTTAAGTTTAAAAGGGATTCTTGTCCTGTAGTTGTTCTGATGGCTTAAAGTTTATCACATAATCAGCAGTTTGTACCACATTTGTTGTATAAGTTTTGTTACGGACATCTGCTGTTTAAGCTATCARATAGGAAGAAGGCCTTTCCATTTGTTTTCTTAAAGTGTGTGTGTGTGTATATATGTATACACACACAAAATACCTTGGATTAATATTAGTTGATTTAAAATGTAACCTGAAAAGCTGCTCTTTTTCACCTTAGCCATAGCTGCAGTTTACAAAAAAATCATAATTTCATCTTTTTTTGCRTAGTTAATTCCATGATTTGATGTATCTATCTCTTAAAGATGCATTTTCTGCTTATTTTTGTATTTCTTAAATAAAGAATTACATCTGTGATTCGTTTTAAGATGTATTTCACGAGAGCATTATAAGGAGCCCTGAGCCAGCCTGAAAGAAGCACTGTTTGCTTTTGTTGATGAGTTTCATATTGAAATATTACTGCTTCTGTTATTTTTGGTATGCATGTGTGTACGCACACCCTTTCTGCTCACCTAGAATGAATATTTATTCCTACTGCAATGAAAGTACTACGAATCTAAAACTGGTCAATAATATTTCTTACAAAGCAAAATGAAAGGTCTTCTGCAATACATCTTTACCTGTTTTTCTGTTACTTCTTGTATGCTGGTAGTTTTTAAAGGAGTGGATGAAGTTGGGTGCTTTCCTCCTCAATGTTCCTTTGACAAATCCTAATGTTAATTTTTCTGCTTTCTTTGCAGTCAGAACTCTGTCCAATTTCTATTTTATATGCAAGGGGATGAAATATACAGTTGTTCCTGAACTGACATCTCTCTGTGGTTCTAGAAGTGTCTTGATCATGYCTCTATCCCCTGTAAAAACCATGTAACCCATCTCATGGGAGAATAGAGACRTGGGAAAGTGTAGCAGGTACATTGAAGGAGCAAGGGCTGTAAAGAAGATTGGTACAGAAGAGAAGCATTCTTCAGATTCTTTCATTTCCTGAAGTTCTCCTATCTATGAAATAAACTGGAATTCTCTCAGTTAAGAAGATGGAACTTTTCAGGTCCCTCGGCTGTAGCAAAAAATTTTAGCTTAAAAAACAAAATCCAAGTATTAGTCTCTGTTGGTTCAATCTGTGCCAGTAGGAGTCCTAAACAAAAAGCTGCAACGTTTTGCTGATAAATACTCTCTGCAGTTGATGTTGGTGTAAATTCTTTTACTGAAGGTCTGTACTATAAATCTGTTGTATTGGCTATTGCTATTACAGAAAATATCAAGCTTAGAGCACTGGATATTCTCAGTGTTAGTTATCCAAGTAACCAAAGCTCCCTAACTTTGAAAACTCAATGTCAAGCCCAGTTAGATGACTAATGCCATCTGTCTGAGACATTTGGATATTAACCTTTTTAGTCTGATGCATGTAATTTCATTCCTGGATGCTTTCACAAATGAAAAATGCATAAATTTGCTAACAACTGCATTCCCTCAATTAATTTCAAGCTATAATATGTAGAATTAGATATGATTTTGATGCAGTCTACATTCATTAGATTAAATATCTTTTTTTTCCATGTGTAATGCAGTAAGGAATCAATACCAATTTAGAAAGGGATTATGTTTCTAGCTGCAAGTGTGGTAAGAACACATTTGCTCATTACTGTCAAAGGACAAATCGCTACAGAACATTGTAGAAAAAACCCTCAGAAGCAGAGTCAGCTGATGAATCTGAAAGTATCTCAGTTGTTCAAATGCTACTTTATACCATGCCATTGCCAACTAGTTTTATGTCTCGTAGAAGCCCTGGATGCACTGAAAATGCTCTTTTGAATTGAAAGGTGGAGCTAAGCCTTACATCCGAGGAACGTGGTTGGTCTGTAAAAGATGAGTAATGTTTCAGTCACTTCTGTTGTTTCTATAACTTTTGTTATGTTTTGTAGTTTTACAGTTGTTTTCTTCTGTTTTGTAAGAAATCTTACTTTCCACAAAATCCTGGTGAGAGGAAGCACGAGTAATGACTTCAGGCAGTGGTGCAGAAGGAGAAAGATCAGGAGACCGGTAGGGACTTCCAGTATGGACAACACGCACAAGTAGGCTTTGGGACTAGAGATGCATGCCTTTCTTAGTTGCTCTCTTTCTCCGTTGCTCAGTCATCTTGTTTCCCTTGCTGCATTGCTAACAGTGCTTTGGCAGAAGGCTGCCTTCTCCCAAACACCCGCACTGTCGAGCATGGCAGGGCTTGGCCCTGGGGGGAGGCTGTGCGTGCCTGGCTATTGTATAAAAGCACAGCCCTATCAGCTGCCTTTTGGAATAACTTACTCCTGTTTCATTCTTCAGGTACCCTGCCTTTAAAATGGATCTCCTCAGGTTTCAGGCTGTGAGTCCTGGTTGTGCCTAAATCTGGGTTATTAGATTGCCCATAGAATGCCATTGCCCATTAAAAGGGACTGAAAATACGTGGAACACATGGTACTCCTTCGTGTTCCCTACTGGCTCTGCTCAATGTGGTGGATGCTGTAAATCTCTCATGGAGCTTCTCAGTCTCTTTGGGTGTACTGACTCTGAGCAGCAGATTTCACMTAGGCATCTCCAGGTTGAACATTGCAATGTTAAATCCTGGTCTGAACGTGGTAGCATTTTAAGAGACCTTTGTCCTCTCTGACTGGGTACAATTGCAGAGGCTTGTGAGGTTTTGGATCTAGAGTTTTGCAGTTGTCTAGAGTCTAGTCCCTGGTTGTGTATTTTCATTTGTCCTTGTGAACTGTATTCCTTCCACTGCTGCTGGAGTAAAGTTCTTGTTATGGAGTCCTGTCCCATTTGCAAGYTGAGGACTTTCTCACTCAGATCGCTACTAGACTGTACAACGGTTGCAGTTGTCATTGCTAATGTCTTTTTGTGGGATAAGCAGCAAAGTGCATCCTGTAAGAGAAGAAAGTGTAGCATTCTGCAATTAGAGTGTTCTCATGTGTATGCATCCTCCTGAAAAGTACTCCTCCACACAAGTACAGGAGAAGGATTTAAGTCTTCGCATCTTTGTGGCAAGTAAACTGTAGCAAGTTGCCATGCATGCCTTTCTCCCTTTAGGCCCATATGCCTACAATTTAAGGATAGGCAAACTTTTTTCTGTAATTCTATCTTATGGAAAATGCTATTGGGGTTTTCTTTTACTTGCCCGGCACCACCTACGATCTGGGCACAAGGGAATTGAGAAACCTTCCTCTGGAAGCGCAGTTAGGATGGCAGTGCTGGGCTCGTTTTATTTCTAGTGCTGCTGTAGGCCAAAAGCATTGCAAAGAGCTGGTGTCTCATATTATCTAGTGCAGTTTTAAAGTGTTTTCTTTCTCTCTCACAGAGTGCACCTCTGGGTGGAGAGAGAGGATGAGAAAGTTGAGCCCTGAAAAGCATACCACCAAGGCTTGGTAAGTGAACGGAAACTCAAGACTGCAACAGAGTGCCCCGAGCCCCTGACATGCAGTTTCCCACTACGTAAATTGAGCAGAAAAAAGTAGTTGTCTAGAAAACACTGAGCGGGGTAACTGAGGGCATTTTGTTACCTATCGGTAGACATGCTCCATAAGCCAGTATTTTTTTTTTTGTTCAAATAAAATGCCTATGGGAAACAATCTTACCTAAGCTTTCATGTGTGGCTTCTGTGTAGTTTTCTCATTCATGTTAATGTTGCGGCATATTATGTTGTGGTATCAGAATGATGGACTGTGTTCATTAGCTTTTGCAAAGAAGAGAAAAATGAAATGTTTTATAAAAATTGGAGAGTGTGAAGCAATGAGTATACAAGAGGTGACAGGATATGGTCTTGAATTCTTATAGGTTTGTTTATCCTGGTCTCAGAGTTAGAGTATATAAATACTAATACAAATACAGCATCTTTATGAAGCATACAGGTAGTTTCCCCTTACTACAGATTGTAATAGTGGAAATGTTAGGGGATACATTTAAAAAAAAATTAAAATGACATTTTAACATTCAAGCAAAATTTGGAGAAAGCATTTTGGGCCATAGCTTAAACCTTTGCTCAAGTCTGTGTTTTGCCTGAGTGAGAATCGGACACTTCAGTAGGTGCGGAAATGGGAGACGCTTAGAGACAGAAAATAGGAAGCTTGAGGCAGAATGACTTGGTAGAATTTAGCCCATCTGAATAGTCTTTTTTTAACACCTTTGTTCAAGTGTTCACGAAAGTTGTTTTTACAGCTTTCTTCCTGAATGTTAATTTTTCTTTTTGAGCGCTCATTTCTGAACCATAAAATAYGTCTGAAAATCTTCCAGCAAGTTTCTAATGCATATGTAACGTGACTACAGTGCAGGAAGTTTGTGTTGCTGACATAGCTGGCTGTGGATGACATCAATTGCTTATGTTACAGGAAAAAGTAAGAGGAGGAGCAGGAAGAGCATTTCCAGCTTATCTGTTACTGCTGGGGAGGGCGAGCAGTACGAAGACTTACGCCCCAGAAATCCCAGCCCGGGGGGCCAAGACTGCCATTTGTGCTGCTTCTAAAGTTGGTCAGGTTACGACGGAAGTGTTGGGGCAAACCGCCGTTCTTAGAGGCGTGATGCTCCGTTTTAAAGTTTAAGGGCGACTGTATTTCCTAGCGGCCAGGTTGGCTGGCCCGTGGAAAACGGGAGTGTGAAAATCGCCCGTGTACCACCAGAGGGCAACAGTCTCAGAGGCTGGAAATCGGGATTTCTGTGGCACTTCTGCTTGGGGAGCAGGCAAGCGGGAGAGGGTCCAGTGCTGGGGGGACACGCCAGCCCTTGGTGCCTGCAAAACCACATGCTTCAGAAACGCTTAGTGCAGTGGGAATTTCACCCTTAGCTTCAGCTGTCAATGCACAGCTGATGGCAGGTCTCTGACGGTTCCTCCCTAGCGGGTCTSCCAGGCCTTGTTTTGAGTGCTGTGGAAAACTGGATCCCTCTGAATTGCCACAATCCTAAATTTYAGCTGTTGTTTGAGTTTTGTTTGTCATGTGAAAGAAAGGAGGTATGACATGCTCTGAATTCTACCAGTGTATGTTATCGATGGACAGGGGTATGCTAGAAATCTCATAAAATGAAGAAAGAAAAATTCAGTTAAAAACAATAGCTTTGTGTTTTTTTTTTTTTTTTTTTTATTTTAAAGCATATACCCTTAGGACTTCTCTTCCAAAGTGCCTGGCACTTGCGGTTGCATTAGGAACCAGTGCTGCGCTCAGAGTATCAGCTCCAAGGAACTGCAGTTAGCCCCTGAAATATTGCGACATCAGTCTCAGTTGATACCTTTTATAATTTTTCTTGTATTTTTATGGTCCATTTTGCAGAAAACTTAGTCTAAATTCGGAGCTATCTAAACAAATGCCTACTGCACTGACTTAGAATCACAGAATAATTTTGGTTGGAAGAAACTTGTGGAGGTTACCTGGTCCAACCCCCCGCTCAAAGCAGGGCCAATATCAAAGCAAGATCACATTGTTCTCTTGGATAAAGATAAAAAAAAACCAACCAAACAAAAAAACCCAAAACTTAAAAAAACAAGAAAAATAACCTAAGCTGAGAAGATGCAGACCTGGCCGTTCTCATGTCAGGGTCAAACATAGTGTTTTGTGCATGCCTTTCAGAGCTCCTCAATGCAGAACCCACTGTTTGTTTCACGAAAAAAAGGTTAATTTTGTGGAGAGGGTCATACAACAAGAAGGAGAGTTGGTAAAGATGGGAAATCATGATTATGATGTGGGTCCCTGGAAAATGGTGTACTGGTGCAACTATGGGGCAGTGATGGGTTCCTCAGTCTGTCTGCACTGTATTTAAGCCATGTGAATCCTATGATTTGTAGCTCTGGCAGGGCCAGAAAGGTGGGGGTTTTTTTGTTGTTKTTTGTTTTTTTCTTCTTAATGTGTGGTTTGGTTTCTGTTGGGTTTTGGGGAAGGGATTCAGGGATTCCTTGTGGCTTCTGCAGGAGCCCTGGAGATTGATGGGGTGAGGGAGTGTATTGGTGCTATTCACAGAATTAAATGCTCAGAAGCACTCTGCTGCTCTACTGACAAATTCAGGGTTAAACCCGTTGGCAGACTTTGGGCCGGGAGGGAATTTTGGATCAGGCTGGCAGTGACTGTTTGTATTCCCTCCCTTCCTGGCATTTTTACTGAAGAAATTCCCTGCTGTTGCAGGGACATTCGCAATGCTTTGATCTCTCCTAATCTGTCCTATGGCTTGTTAGTGTTGTGGGGTTTGGTCTGCTACTGTAGATCTGAAGATTTTTACAGGAATCTGCAAGGTTTTTGGTGGGCTGATTGGAGTGGATATTCTGTGGGCCATTCTAAACTTGAGTATCTGCTATATGTCTGAGAGGAGACTAGCTGTCTGAGTAGTCCAAAATTCCTTGTACTRGGGATTTTGGAAATAGCCTAGAAAAATTTCCTTCATCAAGTGCTAATAATTTCTTTTAACAATCTTCTTTTTTTCAGGGTATCAGTCTTTGCTCTTGAAGATTTTCGTAGTGGAGTTGTTATCCAGTTATCCAGTCATGATTATTTTGCAAGGCTCCTATAATGTCTTATTTCTGGAACATGCCTTTGGCTCATCTGAAGAGTGACTGTTCACTGGTTTACTCTTGTCACTAGGATTTAACTATCTGTGGTGGCAAAGCATGTAGTAAGGTATTGCTGGTTTTAGTTCAATATATATGCCCAGTTCCCAGGGCTAGGTTGACCGAAGTGAAGTGTAGATATTTATGGTGAAACGTGAATGTTTTGTTATTTAAAAACTATGCGGTAATAAAAATACACCGGTACCTGGCAGCAAATTCAGAACCTGCTTTTGCATCTGCACTTGTTATGATTACTGAGGGACTTATTCAATGGAAGCAAGTTTCAGCCCTCATTTTCTAAACAGATTGCTACTATTTTTAGGATAGTGACTTTTGCTCTGGTTTGAACTGATGCGTCTCAGTTTTGCACGTTGCGCATCGAGAGTGTCTGACTGAATGTATGTGTATGACTTGGGAAATACGTGAGGGTCTCGATATGCTGAACTGATGGATTTGGCAGGATTCTCAAAGGGAAAATGCAGGAATCGTTCCCTTCTGCCTTCTCCCGAACRCTGTGGGAGGTTTGGCTTCGTTGCTTCGTCCGTCATCTTCTCGCTGTGTTCTTCTCCATGCAGCTTTATCCATCCTCTAACTTCTGGATGTTCTTATCTGAAGAACGGGGYTGATGACCTGTTAATATTCTTACAAGGAAGGTGCAATAGAATTTATTAAATCATTAATGCTGCTACATTTTAAAAGATGTAAGAAACTGAAGTTGGTCAGAACAAGGACGTAGCTTGAGGCGAAATGTAGGAGAGGAGTAATTTTATTTAGAAAGAGATGAAATGTTATGTTGCAGTAGAAAACTCTAGGATGCTTCTGTTTTCCTTTTTCTATTGATAAGAACATTTTGTGAATGGAAAAGTAATGAAAAAAGCAAATGTTTCTTCTCTTTATATAATTAACCTCGAAGGCCTCACTGTTACAGAATATGATTGAGGAAAGCTTTAATAAAATGAGGAAAAAAAAATATATATATGTGAAAGGCTAGTCTTCAAAAATAGCAAATATTACTGAGTCCAGTGCTGCARGCTGCACAGCACCTGGAATTCAGAAAGATTTATATTCCCTACTCTACAGCAACATGTATTCGGCCTTGTAGGTTGTGAACTTCATACAAGGCCTAAATTCAGAAGCATCCCTTGTGACAATCTGGATTAGCAGCAGCACAGGCAAAACTGGATTCCACCACTCCGAAGATGTGAGGTGAGGCTGCCCTTAAGGGAAAGGRGAAGGATAAAGGAAAGAGCAATTTTGGGGAGAGCTTTTGGTATTTGATTGCTGTGGCTTCTGCTAAAATGCATATGGAGAAGCAGTCCGTCTTTGCAGAGCTCTCCCGTAGGAAGGTTATACAGAGGACCATGAGCATTTCCCTGATTTCAGTCATCTGCTGTGCTAGACAATTCATACTTCGTGTACTTTGTAGAGTTGCTCCTTTACTATGTCYGTACTCAATTTTTGTAGGAGCTATGGCCAGCTGGGCTGCAGGTTATTTTTGATGTGTGCCTCCTAACTTGACCTGTGTGGAAAGCGGGTGGATTTTTGGGTAGGGACTGGTGTCCAGGGCTGTTTTCAAAGAAAACAGAAGACAAAAGCGAGATACAGAGGGAGTATCTGGGCAAGCAAACATCCTTAACTGAATGGGAGCAGAAGGTGAGAACTGCTGCTCCCGGGTTGTTGTTTTACTCAGTGTGTCGAGGCTCCTGCCAGCAAGATCTCGGAGTCCGGATGCCGCTCTCCGGAGCGGGAGCAGGGAGATGCTGCCAGGAGGGCTGGACCCTGCGCCTCGCGCGCCGGTGGGAGCATTGCCAGGGCTGCACCGCCGCGGCCCTGTGTGCCGGTGCGGCCTTCCCGTCGGCGGCAGGGGTTTTCAGTCCACTAAAACTTCTCGCAGTAGCGGTCTACGCATTCCGGGGCTAAAAAAAAAAAAGTTTGGGGCTGATCCCGCCACCTTCTCTCCTAGATGCCGATTCCTGAGCAGCGGAGGCGACGGCAGCGATGCGGTGTCGGAGATGCACCGGGTCGGCCGGCTGCTCCTCTCGCAGGTGCCGGCGCTTGGCCCCTCGCTGCCCCGCCGCTTCGCCCTGGGAGCCGCCGAACCCCCCTGACCTATTTTACCCGTTCCTGGCATAATCGGGGGGTTGTTCCAGCTCCGGCGGCCGCAGCCTCTGCAAAGCGGCCAGCGCGGGCGACCTTTTTATTTGTATTTTTTTTTAATTATTTTTTCGGTTTTTGGCAGCGCGGAGGCGGCGCTGCCGCGGTTGCCCGGAGACCGCGCAGCGAGCGCGCAAGGGGCGGGAGGAGGAGGAGGAGGAGGAAGAGGAGGAGGGAGCGGGCTGCAGCGGCGGCAGCAAGCGCTGCGGCGGGCTCGGGGCGCGCCGCTCTCGCCGCTCCGCAGCCGCGGCGCCGGGGGCGCAGCCATGCGGCGCTGAGCGAGCCGCGCTGCGCTCCGCGCTGCTCCGCGCCGCTCCGCGCCATGGAGGAGGAGAGGTAGGTGCCGGCGCGGCGCCTTTGTGCGCGCCCGCTCCGCCCGCCGCCGCCCCGAAAGCGTTATTGTCCTTTTTCCTCCTTTTTTTTYCCGCCCCCCTCCCTTTATTTATTTATTCATCTATTTACGGTGGTTCTTGTAGCAGCTTGGCAGCGTGAGCTGTGTCGGACTTGCACGAAGCGGCTCCCCCGGTAGCGAGCAGGCGGCGGTGGTGGAGTTGAGGGCGGTGAGTTGGGAATTGCTGGGTGAACTTGCTCCCCCCTCCTCCCCTTCCTCGGCGAGTGGGGGCATGTGCTGGGCGCTGGTCACGCAGGACCTGTCCCGTCTGCCCCCCTCCCCACCCCGCTTCCAGATCCCTTCCCGTTTGCAGAATTACATCTGTTGTCTTGTGCGTGCAACTCGATGTTGCAATGTCATGGTGACAGGCTGCTTCCCCTCGTGTGCTCAGACCTAAGGAGTAAAGTGTTTCGCTGCAGGATGTGTTTTACAGATGAAAAACGAGATAATTAGGGCTRTTTAATTTTTTCTTTATTATTATTTAAGCCCTGGTATGTCTGGAGTGCAGGAGGTGTGGGGAGAGGAGGTAAGGTGACACGCTGCAGCCTCGCAGCGAGATGCGCCTCCCCGGGCGCCGCTGCGCTGTGTTTGCCTTGCTTAGCTCGTGAACCTCTGGAATGAAATTTTTAGGCRCTGATATTCGGTGCTTTCTCGGGTAGTTGATGTGTGAAAGTCCGTAAGGTCTTGTGAAGCCTTTAGGAGTCTGCTCCCCTCTCTCCAGATGTGCGAGGACACGGGGAGGGAGATCCCGGCGCCCGGGTCTTCCTTGCTGCTCTTTATTTCCTCCAGGGCGGCTGTTTTGCTCCGAAACCTGTGTGCATTAGCACTCGTAAAGAGCCAACTCAGCGTCCGTGGGACGTGTGAAAAGAGATGATCGCTGCTGAGGGACTTCATGGATGCCGGGGAGATGTTCAGTGTCTACTGTCCTCTCTGCGTTCGTTCCTCTTCCCTGCGGTTTGGGCGCCTTTTGTATGCCAGAAACATGCTTGTACTGCTGGAAACTAAACATTAAGCTGTTTTTTCTTTTTCTTTTTTTTTTTTTCCTTTTTTGCATTTTCTGGTGTTTGTTTGAACAGGATATGCTGAGTGCTTCCTTTTCGCGTTGTGTTGGTGACCTTGCTGGGGATGGGGGACTAGCGGGAGGGCTTGACCTGCTGATAATACTAATCTTTAGGGCTTGGCAGAAGTTTTGTTTAAATATGATATATGGGAAAAATTAACTGAGGGTCAAACCCCAATTCTGGGAGTTTTCCCTCTGTTGAGGGAAAACACTCATGCAGCCTGTAGGAGTTATTTTTCCAAGCTCTGAAGAGCGGCTTTCTACCCTTACTGACTCAGTGGCCCCAATTACTGTTTGTGTATTTAATGCGCAAAGCAAAACTTGCGGCCTGTCGGATCGCTGTCGAAATGCGTTGTGGGGCTCGCGTTCCCCGCAGCGTGTGAATGGCCAGCTGTGGACGTTCATCACGGGCGCCTCTAAATCTTAGGCTGTCACGTTAGTGCGTGTGGACTGTGTTTCCAATTTATTTTTTTTTGAGACACGCACACATGCATATATATATATATGTGTGTGTGTGGAGGTATATATGATAAATATATATATATATATATATATATATGTATAAAATAAAGTGAATTTAGTGTCTGGGGACTGGAGACAAGCTGTTTGTAATCTCAATCTGTTATCATCGTTGACACTCGCTATACATACTGTTTTACTTATCACCTCTTTTTATGGCGGCCAGTAAAGGCCCTGGTTTGAATTGGGGCCTATTGCTGGGGTAATGGTGGTGAAATAGGTGATTATAAAGTAACCAGGTGGCTTTGTGTGTGTCTTTTTTAGACTGATTTTTAGGGCATGCAGGATTGCGTGTTGTCCTCTGGAAGTGGGGAATGCCGTGAAGCTGCAAGGCATTGCCCAAACTTTCTTGTATCTCTAGTTTTAGAGGCAGCGAATGGGTTGTGGAGAGTACCGATGTGGGATTTGACTCCTGGGAAGAAAAGCTGGAGTTATTCACCTGCGTCCCCATACGTGTTGTGCAGGACTGCCCAAAAGCCGCTTGGCTGCGGCAAGTCCGGAGCCTGGCTGAAAAAAGGACCGTGCCCCGGCGAGCGCCTCGCCGGGCTGGCGGCCGCTCTCTGCGCTCCTCTGCCCCTTCCCGTGCTTTGGTCCAGCTTTTCACCTGGAATACGGGTCGTGGAGATTCGGCCTCGAAGCAGAATTCCCCCTCCCGGGATTTTAGTGTCATTGCTTTTCTGGTCCTGTCGGTCATTAGGAACGCATTTAAACTTCAGGATTGGTGCTTGGATCCCTGCTGTCTTGGCTTCCAGGCTTGCCAGGACTTAATATCCTGATAATTTCCACATCGGAGCTGCCCTGTGGGCTCACGTGCCCGGGTTATAACCCACATGCACAGAAGCAGTCGCAGAAGAGGGGGAGGTTAAACCTCAAACGTTCACATTTAGCAAGAAATTATTGCAGAATCATAATCATTTGCTTTTACCCCTGCTGATAGGGACTTTGATTTCAGGGGGAGTTTCCATAACGCTGTATGGTTGGGTGCATGTGCTGCGGTTCTCAATTTGATTTTAGAAAGGAAAGAAAAAAAAGAATGTTTATTTTTGGTTAAAGAATTATAAAAACTTGTAATTTTAAATAGGTCTTTAAATGGTGCCAATCTATTTGTAGTATTTGTCTGAGAAATACAATATTTGCTTTAGAAAGCCAAGTGATGTTATCTTTGAATTACTTTATGTTGGTTCTGTTACGGTCAGAGAACTTTTTTTTTTTTTCCTCAGTAATACCTGATGTCTGCATTTCTTCTGAAATCTCCCTTGATGTAAACATTACCTTTGGCGTCTGTTGTGTGCCAATTACATATTTTACTCAACTAATGCTTCAGTGTTGATATGGGCACTGAAAAAAATCCCCTAACTAAATTGTAAATTAGTACTATTATCAAAACAAGAAAAATCCTTTCTATTATGCTTCCTCTAACATTTTAATGATAGTAGGTTGCTCTGAAAGCCTATCAAATCCATCTCTCTGGGTATTTAAACTCCCTCAATTGCATTTTTTTAAAAACATCTTTATATATACCTAAGAAAATTCTAGAAACTGGGATTTTATAAATACGCCATTACACTGACGTCCTTTTCTTACTTTGTTCATATGTCTGAGTAGAGGGATGGAACCGTGGGGCATAATGTGCTTTTGATTTTTGTTACTAATTCTGCATTGAAAAAAAAATAATTGAAAGTAAAACTCACTCTTTTTTTCCATTCTGTTAAGACTAAATTAATATTTTGGTCTTCCCTTATCTTAGTAGAAGCATTTCAGCTTTGAAGTTTAGCAACAGCTATTGGGTATCTTCTGAGGTTTTGGATCAGAACGACGTCGAACCTGTCAGAACGTGAAGACTGCAGTGATGTTTGTAGCGTAGCCCCCAAAGCAGCGCTGCAGGCTTAGGATGTTCCTAGTTAAGATGTCGCTTGGCTTTTAAGTGAACATAAAAAGGCCCGTGAAAAAGGCCAGTTCAGGATGTCCGAGTAACCTTAGCTCTGCCCTTTCCAAAGCATCGGTACGCGAGAGCAAGCAGGTAACTACTGCACGCCGCTGCCTGTTTTCCTCTGGGTTTTTTGTGCCGTAGGAGGTGGCCGGGTTTCCGAACCCTTCGGCCCCCGGGGAGCTGAAGCCGTTTGGAAAGCAGCACGTGCGTGCTGCTCTACACCGAGCACTTTGTGCGGACCTCCACTGAGAAGGATGCTCGCGTGGTTCTCCACCTTGGGCGGCAAAAACCTCTTGGTGCTTGGAGGGGACGGACCCCCTGCCCCGATCCCGGCGTCGGGGGCCACGGCGGCTGCTCCCTTCCTGTGCCTCCGGCGCTGGTGGCGGGGCTGTCCGACCCCGCGGAGGTGTGCAGGTCCACGAGTCCCGTGGCGTGTGAGAGGGCAGCACTGGGGGCAGAGCGCTGAGGTGCCCCAGCAGCTCCAGCCTTGGTGGCCCTGTCCTGCCTCCCTCTTCCTGGGGAGCTCAGCTGACACCTGGGTCAGCCCCGGGGTGGTGCAACGCAGCCCAACACGAGAGCGTGGTGCATGGTCGAGGTGCAGGAGAGACGCTCGTGGTCTCCGTGTGAAGGTCAGGAGCTGGGCCCTGAGAACCTTCCCCCAAATGTGTGAGCTGAAGCCCATCCTGTCCACCGCTAAAGGAAAGCTCATTASAAAACTGCTGTTYCTTGGGGGTGAACTTCTGGCTCCAGTAAAGCGAGTGGTAGGATTGATTGCTGGCAGAGTCAGGATTTTCATTCCTGGGGTTTACCAGCTCTCTGCACCGTAATAATCTTCCAAGGGGACAGTTTAGCTTTAAGGAAAGCTTTTATTCTTCCTCATAATCTACAAAGACATCTGTAATTACTGCTGGTAACTAAGGCAACCCAACTTTATAGCTAATGCATGCGTGCAGCAGAGCTACGGGTTATGGGTTTCTAAAATACCTTCCTGCTGGTTGGTATGCAGCCGGGGCTCAGGCGGGACCTGCTGCTCGCCTGCAGGTAGCTCGAGCCGAGCCCCGCTAGCGCGTCTGTCACGTCCTCGAGAGGAGGCCGGTGRTGTAAAGGGGCTTCTGATTAGCTTCCCTGATGTAATTTGGGACTCTGGAATCAGGTTCATCCCTTTCACGCGGGGCAGCGTTGAAAGGAGGACCGTGCCGGAGGTGTGATGGGGAGGGGGCTGGCGCTCCGCCTCTGTGCTCATCTTGCGAGGATCCTGCTGTGCCCGTAACAACCTTGTTAGTCCGGTCCAGAGAGACTAAATTGTTTGTCCGTGGCCTCGGATGGCCCAGGAATAGAACAAATTGCTGCTGGCACCCGGGCAGTGAGTCCTGCTGGTGCAGGAGGACATCGCTGCTCCAGCGTGAAAGTGCTTGGGGGAAAGGACGTCTGATTGCAGAGCACGGGGACCGCTGCGTGTCCCGGCTTTCCCAGCCGTACCTCTGAGCAGAGCGCKTTGCGCTTTCTTCTTCCTTTGTTCCTTTAGCAAAATACTGGAGTAATTCCCAAGTAGAACAATTCCCAGTGTTGTAGGAAACAACAACTTAGAAAAGTATTATGTAATGTGTTATTTTTGTCTTCTCCGGGTAGCTTTTGCTTTGTGGCACATTGCATTTGCTTGGATCGCTTCGGTTCTTGCAGTTTTATGGTGGAAATGTCAGTGGTATGGGAGAGTGCATGAATGGTGGTGGGAAATCTCACTGTCCTCACTGTGTTAATGGTTTTTTTAAAAAAAAAAAAAAAAAAAAAAAAAACCCAAACACTATGGAACCTGAGTCAGTCTGAAATATGAGTTAAAGGCACTTAGCTGTTAATTTTTTTATGTATTTTTTACATGAGTCATTTGGAAAAACTTTAAATAGCATGTCCTGATTCTTTTTCTTAAAGTCCAAAATCCACCCTTGCTGGCAAGTGTGAGAATGTCTTTTGGGATGCTCTTTAAAAAGTTACGGTTCCTGCTGTTTGGGAGCACTTGATCAATTTTTTTTTAAAAAAAATTCCCAAGCGAAGTGTTTGCTTTTGAAGCCTACTGACGAATGCTGATAGAGTTGCAGCTTTATGAAGGCTGGTCGATCTGGCGTTTACTTTCGGTATTCAGTGAAACTTGCCGGCTCCTTTGAACCGCATCTCCTGCTGGTTGGAAATAGGAATCTTTGGTCTCCGGCGCTGGAATGCTAGTAGATAAATCTCGGTAGCCTGCTTTTCTTCTTCAAGAAACCTCATGATTTTTGCTTGCATCAGTTAATTTTGGATCCTGTAAGGTCCGTCCTTGAGCGGGAGGGAAAGCAGTGGGTTGCGGGGGCCCGGCTGCTCCCGCCTGGAGCCCTGCGTGCAGATGTCTGCTGCCTCCCTCTTTTGGTTTCGCTCTTTTATTT
>NW_028186501.1:5099949-5140349 GCF_003343005.1 Rhea americana | reverse complement strand
TTTTTTTGCTCCCCCTGCCGATGGAAACCTTTTGCTCCGAGTGATTTCATGCACTTTCAGATCACGGAGGTAGATCTATCGACCTTATGTCGATGCCGGATGCTCTCGGCACAGAGCAGCGGGGACGTGCTTGTGCCTTAGGCACCTGTTGGCCTCGTTAAACGCAGCACGTAATTGGGTGCATCTGATTCGACTTTACCTACATAGCGTGCAGTCCTGATAGGAAATTCTAGCTTAATAATCCTTTCTAGGTGTTTCAGTGACATTGAGCAGACCTGTTTCTAGGATGGAAATGCGGGAAGCTAACGCTCTGGCAGCTGCGCCGGTGCTTTTAAAGGTCCTTTCTGGACTCGCCTCTGCGGGAGGAGGTAGCAGGCGYGCGTTTGTACCCTTGCGCTGTTCGGGTGGGGATCGGAAAGCTAAACTCTGCTTCTCCACGCGGATGCTAAAGGATCCGTGCTGCCCGTGTAGTTCCCAGCGCTGAAGTCTATTTCTATTCAGCGAGGCAATTASGTTTTTGGCTTGAGTTTCCACTTACGCTGCTTTCCTGGACCGAAGCCCGTAAGGCCGCGCTTTGTCCCCGAGAGCTTGGTGCTTTTCCCTTTTCCTCCCTGCTGATGGACGTGGGGGCCGGTCGGCTTTCGGCGTCCGTGCGGAGGTAGCTGCCTTTGCTGTCGCTCCTCGCGCGGGCAGCACGCGGCAGATAACCCCGTGCGTGCGCTGCCCCGCGCGGCCGCTTTATGAATCCTTTCTTTTTTTTTTTTTTTAAGTGTCATTAAATCAAACTTTTTTTTTCCCTTAGCATTAAGCAGAGTTCCCGGTCCTCCGAGGCAGCCGAAGATGAGAAGGAGCAGCGCCCGGTGACGGTCAACCCCTCGCACATGAGGAAGGCGTTCAAGGTCATGAACGAGTTACGGAGGTACGCTCCGGCCTCGCCGGGCCTCCTCCGCGGTTTATCCGAGAGACGCTGGTGGGAGCGGGAGGGCTGCTGGGACCCTTGGAAGAAATCTGGGCCACCTCYGTCCCAGCTAACGCTTGCCCGGGGGCTGTGGATGGACAAGCAGGAAGGGGCAGCTAAAACGCAGCCGGTCCGCGCTGCGCTGCGGTGTCGGGCCTGCCCGTCTTTGATGGCGGCTGTGTCTCGAAACCGCCCTCGGAGCAGTATCCTCCGTTTGTGAATGATGATTCGTCTGGTGTTTTCCATTACTTACAGCGAGTTCAGCTGTGAACTACGTTCTTGACTGCGCTAATAGTCTGAAAATCAGCAGCAGAGTACTACAGACATTAAGACACCGCGTAATTACAGGTGAAGGGCTCCTAAGGCGCTGTTCTTACTCTTGCTGACTCACGGTGTCGCTCGCTTTGGGCTTCGCGCCCCAAGTCGGGGGGTTGTGGAAACCCCCTCAGAATGCTAGACCCTTATTTGTTAATTTGAAATCCTGGTATTGGCTAAAGGAGAGCACCGCGGTGTCTTTGCACACCCACGTGGGTACAGGGAGAAGGAAGGCTGAAGAAATCTCGGCGGACACGTTCCTTAAGAAACGTCTGTCGTTGCGTCAGCTGTGTGGTGGCAGTGGTTAAATCCGAGTTGTTTCTTGGCTGTTAGGATCCTTTGAACCACGTAGAAGTTCACTCAGCTCTTTCCAGCTAGTTCATTTGAGCCCCTTACCATTCAAACAGAGACTTAAAAGCACAATTTTTGAAAGAATTCCTCTGTTCCTAACACACGGACATGCGTGCTGCCTCGCTATGCAGATGTTACGGTGAGAGCGGGTAACACGCTCCACTGCTGCATGCCCTAAGTACTTGAAAGGTGCTGTAAGAGCCAGCTCTCTCCTGTGGATTAAGTGCTTCCCTAATACACGCATTTCTCTAGCGCAGCGAAGGATTAGAAATGTCTCCCTCCACAGATGTTTGACAGCAATTCTCAGCTGGTGCATAAGGAGCAGAAAATGGAAATATCCTTCCTTTGTAACAATTATGTAAAGCTGAATATGTTTTCCTCTTGGCCTCCCTCTAGTCCTCTCTTTGCACTGAGAGCAAAAGACCTGAAAATAGAGGTCTGTGCAGCTATATTCAGAAATCTATTGTGCTGCTATTATTCCTTTGTTAATTGAAGCGTGGTGGGAATAGCTGGAGACTGACAACGTGTCTGTATTTAGCTAGATCTTGTGCAATACTGCAAAGTTATAAKGCATAAGGTTGAAGCTGCCCTAAAGCACCTGTTTATTATTGGATTTTTTTCTTCCACCCTCCCCCAAGATGCACTCCTTTTCTCAGCTCCTGCCGCCGCTCTCGAATAAGTGGTTCCCATGTCTGTGTATTGTGCATTGAACTTGGCAATCAGTTAAGCTGTCAACAATCAGTGTTAATAGCTACCTCGAATAATAGTGCTTCAATTCTAATGCCTTGAGAAGGTCTAGAAAAATCTTGATAAATCTTTAACCGATTTGCTATCAGTTGTTCACTTGAACTGCTTAACTTCCAAATATAAATCAAACTAATTTTCATGAGAGACACTTCAGATGAATATAGATAAGCTGAAGGGAATGAGAAAGCCTCTATTAAGTGACCATTAAAAATCTCCCCTGCTTACCATCGTCCGTGCCAAACCTGGTAAGTGCAGAGCACAGGCTACCTGTTCCTGCTTTTTTTCCCTCCCATTTTCCAGCTATAACCCTCTGTTTCACAATTTTGTTTGTGTTTCAATGCGTGGAGGAGAGGAGGGAGACATACCTAGTCCGTTAGAAGCTCTATGCATATTTATTTGGTATGCAGCTTCCTAAAGGGAAACAAAATGCAGCATTGTGATAAGTAATTCCAAAGAGAAGGCAACACCTAGATTTACTGACTCTGATCTTTTTTCAGGCTTGACATTTGAAAAGAACACCCTTATTTTGCATTTGTATGCTCAGAGATCTTAAACCAACTTATTGGGAGGCTGAGCACTTCTAGCTGTCTGCATCGCAGAAGTCCTGTGCAAACATTAACTAATGAATCCTCAAAGGACATACACGGGGCTGGTAGAAAAGGTCACTGATTAATGAAGTGACTTTGCCAAAGCTCTGCAGTTAGTTGGTGGGGGAAACTCAGAAGTGTTTTGGTTTCTGTCTGGAACCCCTTGTTTTATCTCGGTGACTCTTAATCCCAGCCTAATTCATATGGTAAACTTAAGTTTTGTCAGGACCGCTGATAAACTCTAGTGATGGACTGTTCCCTTGGGGAGGATGATGGGTAAGCCCTCAGTGCTGCGCAGGACAGGATGAGGTTTGAGTGGCTGCATCTTGTTTTAGAGATCTACCAGTACTTGCCTTGAGGTRCTACCCAAGCTCTTAAGCTCTTCTGTACCTTCTGTGAGCCCTACTATTTTCATAGACGGAGAGAGTCCCTTTACCCATCTGTTCTTTGGGAAGCAGGTATGTTTAGTTTGGCTTCCAAATTGTTTATTTTGAAACAGAACAGCTGCAGCCCCACAGCAAGCAGGGCTGCAGCACTGGAAGGATGCTGGATTTGCTTTGTAGACAAACACTGGTAGGAGCTGGTAGTTGAAGGCTAAGAGGACCTTCCRCTGGGATTTGGCTGAAGCTTCAGTTTCTAATTATGGCTCAGGTACCTTGTCTGAAGTGGTAGGATTTTTGGGTTCTTTTTTTCAGAATGTATTGACGTAGCTTTTTGTACGACCGGGMGTTCTGAAATGACGTTTGTCTTTTCTGGTGTTTTTCCAGCAAGCGACTCCTCTGTGATGTGGTGATTGTGGCTGAAACTGTGGAGATGGAAGCCCACCGGGTGGTCCTTGCGGCCTGCAGCCCTTATTTTTGTGCCATGTTTACAGGTACTCTTCTCTACAGCAAYCACTGCACTCGGGCTGAACGGGCCATTGCAGATTTTGAGAGACTYGTGACTGTGTCTCTGTGGAAGGACCTGCAGCAGAGGAAGTAGGCATGGGCCTCTAGAGAGGGGATTTCCATGGAAGAGAAGAAATACAGTTAGATCTGCAGTTTGTTACACTTGATGGATGTTCTTGGTCATCTTTTGGCTAATTTCACTGAGGCAGGGTCAGTGAGGCTGGGTGTTRTGGGTATGAGGGAATCTGTACCCTATGGGTCACAGGGGGACTACCATGAGGTTTGGCTTGCTGTTTTTTGTTCTTTTTCTTTTTTTCCCTCTTCTCCCTTTTTCCGTAAAAAGAATTTGAACTCATGAAAACACGTATTGTTAACAAGCACGTGTGCCGTGCCTTAAACTTTCGTGGTGCACATCAAAGAAGTTGCTGGCACGGAAGCTGTAGTTTCAAGGCCTAGCCCTGCAGATGCTTGTTCACAGTCATGGATGTTTGATCTCCAATGGCACTTTTTGCTACTGCCCAAAATAAGGCTGTTGTTCTCTAGGTCCCGCTGCATATTACCAGCTCTCCCTTTCTGCAGGCTCCRYTGTTGCAACCCTCTAYGTGCTAATGGCAGATGCAACCTCGRTGTGAAGGGAAGAAGACAACAAAATTTGTGCTCYGATCACATGGTCCCTATTGGGGATGCTCTTTAGAGGCTGTGCCTGGAGGGGGCAGCCGAAAGAGCCATGCCAATAGCAAGGAATGACCAACACTCTGAAGTTGCTCTAGCAAAGTTTCTGCTTGGGAGCTCCGTAGTTTCCTTTCCTTTTCCCTGCCCTYCTTTCCAGGAGGGGAACTATAACCAATTACCAAGAAAATGAATGTACGTTCCATGGAATGGTTATTTTGTTCCCCAGCTTCAGCCTSATGGACTAYTGTGCRTAAATGAGATTTTACTCTGATTTCYRTGTTCCTTGGTCTGTGGCCTGGGGAAGGAGGAAGCCCCTTTCAGAGAGACTCAGGAGCTGGGTGGATGCTTCTTCCTTTTAAAAGCCRTGGAGTTGGGCCTTGTTTGGTTTGTTTTGCTGGGAGCAGAATGCGGTATTTTTCAGGAAAAAGCTTGTCATTTGGGAGTCCTTTTTTCCCTGCTCTGTAGTGGAGAGAGACAGAAAATGTGGCAGAAAGAATACTGTTTTGACTGCAAAAAGAGGGATTGGGTGCAATTAGGGTATTTAATCTGTACAAGCAGGTAACGCTTGGGCATAAACAGATGTCTGAATGTTAGACAAGATCTGAGGTTTGCCGCAATGGCTTTATTTGCTTCGCCAGACTTCCAAGCTGCAAAGTGCTGGTGCTTCCCAGGCAGCTGGAAGTGTGTCTTGAAATTGGGCATGAACGATGGATTGGCTGGTCTCTGTGATGTTCAATCCTGATAAGTAAAAATTCTTGGGAAAGCCCTCCGATGCTTGGAGGTCAGCCGAGCGGGACAGTGACCTCCCTGGGTGCGGGCAGGGCCTGTGCTGGTGTGTCCATGCTGGATTTCTCTGGGCCTGGTAATGCTTCATGCTGCGAGTTAAACAGTAATCGGGTACCGTGGTCATGCGGCTGCTGCTCCRGCTACCTCTGGCTCCGGTACCGCTCTGGCAGCTCCAGCCATCTCCCCATTACATAATACTCTGAGCAGCAGGTCATGCAAAAGCTGGTTCTTGGTACGCTTCTGATTCTGGGTCTTGTGGTTGAAAAAGCTGTGGATGCTTCATCTCCTTCCCGCTGTGTGTTATGTCGCTTGCAGGAGGATGATGTTTTAAAATCACAGCTTGGCTGTTAGTTCAGGTTTCTTATATTGCAGATGAGAAATGGAACTTGGCAGCTGTGCTGTGGGTGTCTTTGCAGGATGTGTGCTGCACCAGTGGTAGCAGCAGAGGTGTCCCACGGTGTCCTAGTCAGGTTGAACCATTTACTGGAGGAACCACGCACCTGGGAGCAAGGTACGGAAGGGAAGAGAGGAGCCCAAGCTCAGCATAAAGCTGCGAATGGGAGGAACCAGACTGAGATCAGCAAACCTTCGTCTGATGGTTGCTCTGCATCCCTTGTCTTGAGATCAGGCTTGTGTTTGAATTAATGAATGACCTTGTGATGACCTTGTCACCTTTTCTATACCCTCTAGTGTCCTCTGGTTAGGTATTTCTTTTAAAAGCAGCCTTGGCTGTTTGGCTTGACTTAAAATAAATAGGCATATCTTCCATTTATACTTTCTAGTACAGAAGGGGAGTCTAGACCTGGTAGTTCCCACTTCAGTGTCTCTCCTTCACGTTTTTTTAGAACATTTCTGGTGGAGGGTGGTCTGCACCGTTGCTGGCCCCATTCCGCAGAGGTGACGTGCGGAGGGCTTGTTTGCGTGAGGGGCGGGTGTCCGCAAAGTGCGTTCCCTGGAGAGCGGCAAACTTGGAGAAGAGCCTGGCTGTTCGGCTCGTCTTTGCTCCCTCCTGTCTTTATTCGTGGCTTCTGTTTAGCCTCTGGGATGGGGTTTGTGCCGGCGCCTCGCGCGGCGAAGCCCTGCACCGGTTTGTTTCTCGCCGCAACCCGTACGTGTGCCGGATGACGCTGGTGCTTTGACCTGCCGACCGAGCGAGGCTCGAGGCCAACCTGTCAGAGATCCGTTAGGGGTTCGGTTCTTTTGCTTTTAAACTTGTTCGCTTTCTTTAAAAAGGGACGGGAGATGAGATGCCTTAATTCACTTGGTCATTTGGATGTCCGTGGTGGCACTTTGGAGGCGGCGGGTGCATTGGGCTGGGTGCGGAGGTAGGTGGGAGCGTTGGTTGCCCTCTCCCGTCCAGCGCGTGGGCTGTCTTAGCCGCTTCCTCGCCGTGCAGCCTGGGAGACGCGGCAGGAGTGGCACCTTCCGACGAGCCGCGGGCACGCGGCTGGGCCGGCGCGGCTCRAGGGGCTGGATCCCACCGCCGCGTCTCCTCGCCGTGGGGCGGAGTGGCGCGCGTGAGGCTCTGCTCCGTGACTCTGCACGGGAACGTTACCAGGCTGGAGGGAGCGGAGGACGTTAGCACGCAGGGTTAGCAGCTTGCTGGTGGGTGTGGAAGCCCACACAGGCTTTATTTTTGTTGGCTGTGTCACATGAGTGCCACAAAGACAGATGATGTTATCGGATCGGTCCCTCCAAGCTATTTCTGTATCGATCGCTGCGTGAGTGAGTCTGGATGTCTCCTGTGCCTCTCTGGTTTCAATGAACGTGTTCGTGCTCTGGCTGCTCTGCTCTGCTTCTTGCCTGCTCAGATGCAYGAATACAGGCACGGGCTTTTATCTGGGAACTCCTTAAAGCATCTCCAGACTCCATTTAGGCTGCTGTCGACTGACCTGTTTTCAGAATCCCTCTCATCTCGGGAGGTTGCTACTTTGCGAGTGGAGGTGCGTGAAGGAGATGATGCTTATTCCATCAATTAAAAGTCATACCTGCTTTGAAGGCATCACAGATGTAGGCCAGTTATCCCTTTGTACTCGTACATATCTATTCATGCGCTTCTCTGGATAAAACTCTTATTAGCTAATTTTAAAAATGGGATTTGGAGCAAATACTGTTTCAGCCTGTTTCCCTTAAGGTGCTGTTGGCTCTTCTGATACTTACAATACTAACAGGAACTCCGCTCCTGTTACTTRCCTATTTACTGGCACAAGTGAAACCAGCAAAGTTTTATTTCTGGGATGCAGATTTTTGCTCAAGCTTGGCCACCTCTAGCATYCTGTGCTGCGCACTTGATGTGCCTGGCCACGTCTTGCTGTGTGCTTTGCAGAGGTGTGGGCTGTAATTGCTTCTCGCATAGGCTGCAGAAAGTATTCTTCCTCTTAATCCCACAGCAATACTGAGTCACCAGATTTCTTAAAGTAGTGATTATTCRTGCCCTGGTTCAAGAATTGACATTTCTTCAAGCTCTCCTTTGTTTAGCTTTATTTTTGCATTTATTGTTTTCTTCCATTTGGAGTTTGTTCTTCCGTTTCTGTGGTTTTTCGAGATTCTGCTGATTAAAACCTGGAATGTGGGATGTTGCTGCGTGTGGACATTAAAAGAGGGGCCCCGGGAGCCCTTCGTGTCCTTCCCACAGTGTGCATTTACTACTGCGAGGTGCTCTTAGTGCACACAAGGTGTGTGCATGTAGTTGCTGCACAGTGTTAGGCTCAACGTTGTCCATAGGGGTGGGAGAAGTGTGCGTAAAGCATGAGGTTCMTGCATAGGCTTTTAGACAGATACAGATTTTATGTGTATAGCTCTAGAGCATGTGTTTCTTTGTTTTGGGGGGATTTAAGTTAGGTATTTGGAGGAAGGATATGGTTTGGATGCAAAGGCTGCCTCTGAGCTGTGAGGCTGGGAAGGAGACAGATGAGCAGTAAGTCTTTAGCCACAGATGCCTTTCATAAGGCATAACTGTGAACAAGTTACAGCAGGATAATTTGGAAGAGAAACTTGCAGCACATGGTGTGTAACTGCTGACATGTACGCTTGTTTTCCTTGGCAGGTTTGAGATAGCACAACCCTTTTTCTTTAGGAACTACTTTGCGTTCTTTGTAGGGTGTACCACCAAGCAGCCCAATCTAGCTGCGGCAACTTTTTCATCTATGTGTGTWTGCAAATTCCAGTTGTTAAGAGGGATATCAGAAAAGGTTTATGGGCTGTGGAGCAGAAGGAAAGCTCTCAGTATGGGGTAGATTGGCTAAACACAGGGAAACGTTTGCTTTAATTTGGCCAGAGAAATATTTAGCTGCCTTCCTCTGAATCAACCYGTTGGGTTTATTGACTTAGGCTGCTGTCTCTAAATGTATGAGGCATTTATTAGGTGGCATTAAGAGGCTTCTGAGAATCTTGCTTGTTGCCCTTGGATGGTCAGGGATAGCATCAAGGTAGTGTCTTAGTGAGATACCAGAAATATATGCTGGATGTTTGGGGAGCCAGGGCCTGAAAACAGGACTTTCAGAGCAAACTCTAACTGTGCTTTTGAAATGAATTGCAGGAGACATGTCTGAAAGTAAAGCCAAGAAGATTGAAATAAAAGACGTTGATGGGCAAACACTGAGGAAGCTGATTGATTACATCTACACAGCTGAGATAGAGGTCACAGAAGAGAATGTGCAGGTAAGTCTGGTTCAACAGCTTCCTTGGAAACTGAAGTTAAAAAGSTTGAAACTCAAAGATACGGGTACTTTTAGGGCGAGTGATCTCTTCAGGCTGCAGAAAGTAAAAGGTTGAGCTTGAAAAGAGCTACTTCCACTCTCTGCTTAGTCTTGAGGCACTTTGCTGCTTTCTCTGTGCTTAAGTCATGTTGCATTTAGCTTTCACATCATGCTCTTGCAATGAGATTAGGCATTTGCCTTCCAAGGAGCTGTGATGACTTGTGGGTCAGTCTGTCGGAGGTCAAAATATACTCGAACAAGCAGCAAGTCAAATAGCTGTTTTAAGGTCATGACAGAAAAATCTGGCTGTTAGTTTTTAAATTCTTCTGGGGAGTTTGAATTGTTTGGCGGAGCTTTGAGTAGAATATGTTGTTAAAATGAAAGCATTCTTCCTTTCTTTGTATGTGTGYGCTCCGTCTTGAAGTTCTTTGAGGTAAATATTTATCTAGAAGTGGAAAGAGTATTTGAAAGGCAGTCTACAGATAAAGCAGGATGCTCAAGAGAGTGTTTTGTTGTCTGTTGCATGGCTGTGACTGTATATAAGCTCGTAAGGCTTTTTCTTTCACTGTACTTTATCGTAAGAAAACAGCTGTGCAYTTAGTCACTGGATTCTGGAGAGGGTGCTGGGAGCTTGTGTGCAGACGTGCTTTTCAGTTATTCCCTGTTTTTGTTTGCAAGTGGCAATATGAGTTTGTCTTCCTCTTTGTGAGTTGGATATTGGACAGAGCATCAACAGTCTTTACTGCTTCAACCCTTTACTGCTTGGAATCAGGTTCTGGTTGCATATGGGAGCTGCTCCTTGAGCACCTTCTCTCTTTCTTCCCCTGGAGAAGGTGCAAGTTTCAGGTGYTTGCTCTCCTGTAACGTGTAGTTCTTCCTGCATGATCTTGGGCAAAACTCTGAGATATGTCTACCTTTTAATCTAAGCCTTATTTCATTTGCTGTAGTYTAAATCTGGGTGTCTTTTCTCTCCCTTTCTGCCCTTTGGTTTTACACATTGACTTCCTGGCGTATTCTGATTTGTGCTCAGAATGTAGTGCTTGTTTGCATCCCTCTAGGAGTGTGGACCCTGATGACCCTCCCAYGATGCTTCAAGCAGGGCACTAAGCTGGAGTATTGATGGAGAGGACGGTGGTCTTACAGCAAGAAGCTGAGGGTTCAAACCCTGCTGCAAGTCACTTTGACTAGCTGTCCAGTGTGCAGCCCACCTTTAATTACAGAGTATATGCAGGCTCATAAGGAGCTGAAATATTGCATTGCTTCCGTAATTCCTAGCAGCAAACCAGGATGAAGTTCCTTAGACCTCTAGGGTCTTTCATTGCTGAAAGAAAAATGCTGYTTGCATGCTGTCAAGCTGGTTTTCCTTCCCATAGGAAATATGAAGACTATATCCATGTGTCATCTGAAACGTATGCTTTCCTTCTACCCTGCTGGTTGTTAGTTGGCCTAAAAGCACCCACTCGGCGCGTGGGAAGCACAGAGCTCAGGATACCATCTGGCATTCTGGATTCCGTCAGTCTGGATTGAATGGAGCTTGCTTTAAGTTAGTAGGCATGCCTTAGCTTTTCCCCACGCGAGTTGAGCATTTCAACACTCAACTCCAGCTGCACCTGCAAACAAACAGCATGGGGGGGGCTGGATCTGGCCTGGGATCCAAGTCTGTCCTGCTCTTAATTGACAGGATGGATGTGCCCCAGGAAGTCCGGTGATACCTTTTCTGTTCAAACAGAAAACAACTTTTTTTTTTTTTTTTTAAAGTAAAATCTAACCAAAGTCTGCTTTCTGATGGCCTGGGGCTGTGCAAAGAGCCTTGTCTTCGTATTTTGACTCCAGTTGCTCTGACAGATCAAAAATAGGAGTCTGGTGAATACTGAGATTTAGGAGTAGAGCTTTTTCCTGATCTAATAAAGCAGGCCCTTTCTCTGCATGATTAATTWAAATAACCACTCTGTGAATAACTCTTTATACTGGAGGTAAGATAATTCATGAGAGCTAAGAAATGAAGCTGATCTAAAATGAGATTGACTACTTTAAGTTTTACTGTGTGTTAAAAATACCCGTGTTGAAAATGTGCTGTGGAATTTAATATGATTCGATGAAGAAACCAATCAATAGAAGGTTTAAAGAGAAATCTCCRTTCTGTCTCCAGCTCTTTTGCCACTGACTAAAACAGAATAAATAGGTTAATATTACTGTAGGGTTTCTTGTGTGGCCTCAGAAGGAGTTCACAGAAAAAGAATATTCTATGATTCGTTGGAAAGGTTCACATTAGTGAAGGCAAATGACACGAATAACCAGGAGTTCAGCTTCTCGCTGCTTGCACTTTGGATTAGCAGTGTCAGTCTTTGACAGAAGTGAGCAGTTTTGGTCTTTTATGTTGCCCATCCTCCTGCTGTACAGCACCGTGTCAGCTGTCCAGCCGGGAGGATGCCTTGATGGTGTCTGTTTGCATTGTTTCAGGATTTTTTTTTCCCACTGTGAAATGTTTGTTTGCTGTCTTGCTTGAGCAAAAATAAGACGTTCTCCTTCCCCAGCCGGTATCTCCCCAGTTCTCTGCTGCAGTGCCGTTTCAGTGCATGGTTTTACAGACTTCTTCAACAGCTGGAAGAAGCAATTCCTGGGTACTGGTGCCAATTAATTTCTTTATTGAAATTACAAGAGAAGRTTGCTAAAGGATGGTAACTGAGCAGAGTTATGTGGGTGAGAATTGCCCTGACCAGCTCAATTCTACTTTATTTTGGAGCTTGTTTTTCAAAGAGGGATTTCAAGGCAATAGACTTGGTAGTAGAATGGTTTGAGGATGGTGGAAAGTTGAAAGTCTCCTATGCTGAAAGGTGTTTTGCCTCTGAACACAGGTTTGGGATTTCAACTCCTGCTTATTCGGAAGGCATGGGGCAGAGCAAGAATTTCTGTCTTTGTGGTGGTCATGGACTAGCCTGAGGAAAATCCATTTGGGGATTTCCGTCCCTGCTGTCTTCTGCTGTTCCTCCCTGCCCCGCTTATCAGGGTAGCTGTAAAGACATCTGGTTCACATGCATGACAGAAGGATCTAATTTGAAGATGGAGCTTGATCAATTTATTGGGAAGAACATTTTACCATGCAGTTTCTGTAAAAGTGAGGAAAACTAAAGTGAGCAACTTGGAGAGGTTCACAGATGCTTGTGTGCAGCCCTGGTTGGCTTCAGTGGAAACCATATGCTTACATCTGAACCGAGCCCAGGGTCTGGTACTATGTATCTGTATGTAAAAGCTGGCAGTTTTAATGTGCCAGCACATTGGATTTTTCAGTTAAATTCTGATTTTGAAGCTGAAGTGGCTGCATTGCTGCTTGCTTTCTACCACTCATGTCAAACCTGCCAACTCGAGGGAGGGTGTTGGGAGCAAAATCCAGCAATTGAGAAAAGGCTCAACGTGACTTTCCTGAATAGAGCTGAAGTGCAGCCCGACTAGGGAATTAAAGTGCCACCAGCTTTCTCTGCAGAGCTGCTTGACCTTGTTGAGCGTTGACCCGAACATCGTGAAGGGCCCAAAGCTATTATGCTTGAGCTGATGTTTAGCAAGCAGGCACAGTTCCCTAAGAGCATGCTAGAAAATTATTTTGCCGTGTAGTTGGAGACTTGGACGTGTTGACACTACYGTGTTTCTGAGGCAGGTGAGTGGCTGGCTGCTTTTGCTGGCTCTCTGTGTCCTCGTTATGTGTTTGGCAGAAGATGTATTGCGGTGAATATATCCCAAGAGCTCTTGTGCCAGCAGCACTGGGTCACAGCGGGCTGGTGTTGAGCTGCTGGTAGGATGTAGGCTGAGTGCCTGTCATTCAGAGAAGTGTTTTGTACTTAGGCTGTAAAAATAAGGCTTTTCATCAATGAGCAAATATTATGGGGAGGGGAAGCACAGAAAACTGATGAAAAAATTCAACAGCTGTTATTCAGTCCCAAACTATTTTTCAGTGACCCAAGAATCGAAGCAGTTGTGTGTATGGAGTTCCTCTCCAGGAACAAGTTGTTCTCTTGAGCCTGTGCTAGACATTTTGCTTTTGCAGAGCCTGTTAGTGAAGGCAGGAGGGCAAAAGAGTTGTGGAAATGCATGAGTTCCCACTTTAGACCAAAACCCATCCAGAAACCAGGAGGCAGGCAACTCTGCGTGGAAAACACGTTGTATTGTGTGCACGTCAGCCTCCGAGTGGACGTGCAAGCTTCTTGGTCAGTTCATCTCAAAAGAAATTGTGCTGAAGCCTGTGGAGATCACACGTTTTTCTGTGATCAGGCTGGTCATGCTGGTGAACCAGGAGACTTGTGAGGAGGCCTTGCATCCTCCTAGGAGCTCTGGTGAAGACTCCTAGACCTCTGGTTGTGGACCRTGGATGCAGTCCCTGTTCAGCGTGTTGGTGGGCACTGATCCTTGCTAATGGCACTTAATTACCTGCAGGCAGCCTGAGCATTACAATGCCAAACAAGAAAATCATTACTATTAGARTTGTAATGACTCCCTGGGAAAAGTCCCGATTAACCTGATTTCATGATTGAACTCCTGCTAATGAAGCGCAGGATACCACGCGTCTGGTGTGTCSTGCTATACTAGCCACAGGCTGGCTCATGCAGAAAGCGAATGGAAAAATCTGTCTAGAAATCAGCTGCTCAGCTGGAACTAGGTGTTGGAACTGTCAGCTTTGCAGACATAATAATAACAAAAAATAGCTTAAGAAGTGGGGAAGAAAACTTAAAATCTGTAGCAATTCCCTTTTGGATGTGCCCTGCACTTCAGGTTACCCTGAGGACTTTATGACTTCCAAACAAAGCAGGGAGTGTATCCAGGACAGATGCTGTTTTGATTTTGCTAAAATAAAGGGGTGACAAATGGGTCATTTTCTTTTCCCCGCGTTCTTTCCAAAAGCTGTAGCTATGGAAAGCAAAAGCCAAGGGCGAGGCATAGAGCCTTTTCAGCTCAGCTTTAGGAGCTATAATAAATCGGGGCTGTTTTCTCCCTTCTGCAAAAGATCCTTGCCTTGCATTTCCTCCTGTCYGGAGTACTAGAGAGCCCTCGCCACAGCTGTAATGCCTTCTTTTATGTATTAAAGCAGTTATAGCTGTGCTCTGCTGGGAAGTTGGAGATGGTAGGTTAGGAACGAGCAGGTGACGTTGCCAGCAGYTCCCATTTTTTCTGTCTTGCCTCTGCATCGCTGCTTAAGTCTGCTGCCGGAGGTGTTTGGTGGCTCTCGGCCGTGAGTGCCTCCCGCCTTTGCTGTCTCACCCCAGGCAGAGCATTTAAATAGAGGCGCCGTTCTTCACCCTCAGCGCTGGCTGCGGAGCGGCTGTGGGGTGACGCAGCCTAATTGCCTGCCTTATGCTAAAAAGTCACATTAGAATAGTGGAATTTTATCTCCATTCCACGTGCAGTTTGGGGCTGTTCAGTTAACCTGCCTTGCAGGCGTGAGATCCATTTATTTCTCTGGTCGCCGTTTCCCCGGGAAGCTGTTGGACAAGTCTGTGCAGATGTTCAGCCCCAGCTGTGGCCGTGGATGTGCTGTGTGAAGGCTTATATGTAAATCCTTGTTCGATTTCCAGTCTGAACAGATTGTCAAAGCTGTTTATAAGCTGTAATATAGCTATTCTTGCTGCCCTGGGGAAATGTAATTCTTCCCGTTTTACGGAGGAGGAATGGTGGCATGGAGAGTGCCTCCTGCCCGAGGTGACGGGATGGAGTGCTGCAGAGCAGGGAACTGCTCTGGTCTCTGCAGCCCAGCTCACGTCCTAGGTTTTGGTTGAAAGATGTCTCTAGTTCAAAGGTTTATRAAAGTATTTGGTTGCGTGGGCAATGTTCTATAAAATGAGATAGGTACAGAGTTTGCAGAGGGAGAGCGCGTTTCCGGTAAAATAGATTGTTAYTGCTGTTTAATACCACAGATGAGTTCTGGACATAATTTGTTTAGCAAAGAAGTCAGTTTCAGTAARTAATTTTAATATAGTTTCGAAAGATAGTTAGATTTTGGTAAGGAGGCTGATCTAGTAGAGGAGCCAGCAGACTGGTATGTGCTTTCTCTAAATTGTTCGCAGTGGTTGGAATTCAAGGATTAAGAGCCAAATCTGGACCCAAATGTAGCAGCTTGCCTGGATATTAGTGGAGTTGCAGTTTGGTCCTGCTACATGTTTAGGCAGGGCATTTCCTCTTGTTATTGCTGAAGGAAACACAGCTTGTGCTAGCGGATATCCTCTGCTTGCTTTTCACCCTCCCTGGCGAAAAACAAGATGAGCGGTGAGAAGTTCAGCTGGGAAATGAAAAAGAGAAAATCCACTCATCTGTTGATAGGCAGGCTATTTATATCCTATTTCAAAAAGTGTTAGATGGAAATGGCCCTTTGCTATTAATTATAGTGGAATAAGGCACTTTCTACTCTGACTTCTCAAGCCAGCATGCGACTGTACTCCTGGCTTCAGGATGTCCAAGAGGCTGTCRTGTGCGGGTAGTCGGTGATGGCAGAGGGAGCCTTAGAGGCAGTATCCCAAAGCACTTGAGCTACTCTGTGCACTCGCATTTGCATTGGTGTGCCCTTGATCGCTCAGGACTGCAGGCAGGAAGCCTGGCTCATGTATTGCCATAGAGGGTTTGCAARGATCCAACTTCTTATGCAAGTCAGGTGCTTACCTTTCTACTGATAAAAGGAGATGGTTCAGCCAGAGTAGAAAGCTTTTCACTGCTAGGTTTCAGAAATGCAGGAGCATTGTTATCTTGATTTAATTAAAAGCACAAACTAATCTCCTCCTGGCATCAAGATGTTTGAGCCAAAATGGGCTCATAGGTTAATTGATTTCTTTATTTTATTGTTGCCTATTGGGGCGGCTGCAAAACCTACAGCTGGGCTGGATTTTGGAATGCATCGGTGGCTTAGAAAACATCTCAGGGCACATTGCGAGTTCCCTGCAGTTCTCCTGTGATGGGCGGCAGGCGTGCTGGGGAGGCAGAGGGAGGCGGGAGAAGGAACATCTTTTCCGCTTCTCTGCCCCACTGAGCTCMGGGTGGTGAAGATTAACCTGTTTGTTTTGTTTAACGATCACTTGTTTTTTCAGTCGGAAATAATTTTCYGGAAATCTATGTTTAGATGGTGAGCGCAGATGCCTGGTTAGAAGGACATGTGTGAACCAGCCAGAGTTGTAGAAAAGCTGGAATAAGAAACGTCCGCAGTTGTTGTAAGACTGTTAGAAAGGAAATTGCTGATGTCATGAGCTGTAACATCCAGACTGACTTTATTTTTTACTTCCTTTTTCTTACTTGCTGGCCTCAGATGTTCTTTCCAGCAGATGTCACATTCCTGACATGATTTTGTCTCGCTTTTTTACACTTTAGTATTACAGGTACAAAGGAGTACTTCATGTGCAGGCGCAGCAGTGAACCACAGGACTGAAATGTCCAGAGTTTACTGCATTTTTCCGGAGAGCCTTGCTATACCTAAAAACCTCCTGGAGGTTGCTGAGAAATCCCTCTCTAACGTAGCAGTTCGTCTCCGCTGCTCACGAGCCAACAAGGTTTTGTTGGAAATGCAAATGCRCTAGGCTTTGAGGGTGATGAAGCACTGGGCTTGCATAGGCTTTAAATGTGATGGTAAACATGTTTACCATGTAAAGGAAAAACCTTCTGTGCTGGACCTACCTGGAGCAAAACCAGAAATTCAGGTGTGTCCATGGTTGCGTATGTTTTGTCCTCCTCTTGCCTGCCTTGARGCCTTTCAGGAGATGTGAGGAGATGAGCTGTACTAGATCCATGTAGTAAAGCTATTTYCATCTCTCAGGGCACAGAGTGGGAGTTTCCGTATTTAGATAATGCTAAAACTTTAACGTGTCTTTTTACGTCTCTGTGACACATCCCTGTGTAAAGGGGATTTAGACCTTATTTGTTTAAGTCAGGAATCAACTTTCTCTATTGCTAACTCTCAATTCCCCTTTCTTGTCTTTTCAGGTTTTGTTGCCAGCTGCTAGTTTATTGCAGCTGATGGATGTTAGAAAAAACTGCTGTGATTTTCTTCAGTCCCAGTTGCATCCCACAAATTGCCTTGGAATTCGAGCCTTTGCAGACGTGCACGCATGTACCGAACTTCTGCAGCAGGCCAATGCCTATGCAGGTGAGGAGAGGGTTGTCCATTTGGAGAGTGCAGCCTGTTTCCAGGTAGTGTTGGCTGATGAGTTGAGCAAGATCAACATATCCCAGTGAAGCTCTCTGTACTTCTCATCTTAGAAAGAACATGGGGTGGAATACTTTATTGGGTGRCAGACCTGTGACTTTTAGTGATGTTGCAAATTTGGGGATTTAATTTGGTTGCAGGGAGAACCTTGGAGGTAGAAAAAAATGATTCTTTGGATCCTAGTCTACAAAATATTTGATCAATTTATTTGTAATAAAGTCTCTGGCAGCCTGCTCAACAGCACAAGCTGTGCTGGTGTGCTAGTGTCTTTCTTTTATATGCTGGCCTGTGACAGCAGTAAGATATGATTGTGAACTTGTGCATTCTAGGAATAATTGGCATTTAGCAAAATTAAATCTTGATGGGCGCAGGAACACTCAGCTAAAACAAATTGTCATAAAATTTGAGCTTCTGATCAGTGGAACAAGAGCCACTTGCACCATGTGTGTGTACACTCCTTAATGCTTCTCTAATGCTTGCTTCCTTGACAGTGGGTTTGCTTGGCTGCAATAAGTAGGTTCGGGCAATTGCTTTCTGCATCTCTCTCTGGAGGCGTAAATGTGAAGCTGCTTCAAGTGGGGCCATGCTCTCAACTCCCCTGTGCTTTCTAGTCTTCTCCAGGAAAGTAGCCCTTGATCTCTTCTTGAGAGAAGCTGGTAATTATCTCTACACAATTCTGTCTATTTTTACAGACAAAAATACACCTGCTGTTTCCTGGAGCACCTGCTCTATCCTGCAGCGTTTTTCCTGGTACATTATTTTCTTTAATTGGACCATAAGTAGGCTCAGTGGAATAAAACTATGCCCACCAGATCCTCCCCTCTTCTCCTGCAAGTAAAAGTAAAACCTTTTCAGCTGCTCTGGCTGTATTATCCCCTGGAGGAAAAGGTACCCTGGAAGGAATGGTTAATTGTGTAAAGGCTTGCTTGTAATATCTCATTATCCTTGCTTCCAGGCCCTATTTAATCTTTAACCCAACAAGCAGTGCATTCACTGTGTATTTATTTGCTTGTTTGGCAATTAGAAGGTCTGCTTTGTTGTTTCATTGGCCTTCATGTGTCCCAGTTAGTACAATAGCCCATGTAATGTTAATGAAGCGCCATTAATAAAAATGCCATTAAAATTCTTTTCACTATGTTGCTTATGTAACAAGCATTAAACAGAGACAGAAGTCCACAAGCTCGAGAGTCCGTGATTGTATGAGCTCAGTTACTGAGGAAATGCTTAGTTCTAGCCAATGGATAACTTTAGTAGGTAGAGGGGCCTTCCTGATGCAAGAAGGCACAAGTTCTTACTTTACTCAAATCAGTAAATATTTTTCTTACTTCCAGCAATAAGAAGAGATCAAACATCTTTCTGCTGCYAAATGCCAGTCTAGAATGAATAGGAGATTGTGTCCAGAAGTCAGAGTACATAGAGTTTACTGTGTCAGGAGCATTTTCTTTTTCACAGGTGTTTAAGGCCAGACGAGTTCATTTGCACTTGTATGTGATTTCCAGCATAACGCAGGTTATGAAGCTTTATCCAGATACTGATACTTTTAATCGAGAGTCTTTAGGTTAGCTAGGGCATTTCRGTTAGCTAGGGCATTTTGGTCCCTAGGAATCTTAAATGGGGTCTGTGACAGGAGGAACCCAAATGGCCCTGAAGTGCTGGAGTTGGTTAGGAGTTGTTCAGGTGAGATCTCCGAGGTGCTCCACTCTGGAAGTCGTGCCTTCTTGCGCCTCTGTAGTGCTGCTTTTTGGCCGACAAAGTACTTTGTGGAGGTGAAAATAAGAGGTGGATCTGGCTGCAGAGGGAGCTCTTTGGGTATGTGARTCTGAACCTCCGAGAGCTAAAGGGATGAGGGCTTGGAAAAAGCTACTTCAGATAAAGAGTCTAAGACTCAAGTTTCTGTGTTTCAGGGAYTTAGATGAGATTAAATTGGCATGTATTTGTAACAAACTGTAAAATTGTCTGCAACTGGCTGATGGCCATTTTGACCTATAAATACTTAATTGTTTCCTAGCAGCCCTTGACTAGGTGTAAGGTGGGGCAGCTCAGACGATGCCTTTTGGAACTGTGTTGCGACGAGTCAGAAGTCTCCCAGTCTGTGATTATAAGACAGTGGTGTAAGTTGCTGYATTTTGTTATAAGTGGCTCCCAGAGTTACAGGAGGCATTTGGAGGCAAGAAGAGAAGAAATTTGTAAAGTTAAGTCTATACGGAGAGAGACACAAGGTCACTTGGGAAGGTGGAGGTGTGGTGCTGAGAGTCTTKAGGAGGGGAAAGATGAAGTTTGTGTATTTTGGGGGGGGAGGGGGGAAGAAGCGTCAGGAGAGAAGGAGCATGATCCCACATGAGCCCATCGGATGCGGATCCACCTTTCCCCATCTCTTCTCGCGCTCCTCACACGTGGGTTCAGCTCGCTGCTGCGGGATSTCTCGCATCTCGCTCACAGGCTGATTCGCGGCTGGTCTATAAGCACCAAATTGATGATATTTGGCCAAATCACTTTAAAGGTGGGCTTCACTCTGAATACCTAGAAATATCAGGGACCCTTGCTGGAGTCTCTTGCCCAAGCGTCGAGCAGGTCTGGTTCTGTCTAGCTTGCTGAAGTGGATGAGAACCGAATCTCGAGGTGGTCTGGCTCCAGATCTCCAGACTGACAGTCTTCTCAAATGCTGCTGGTAATCTCATCTGCCATGAGAAGATACTTACAGTGGCTTAAGTTAAGTCCCAGTTTACAATTTATTATTATTTACGAAAGAATCTTGTGGGGCTTATGTTATTTTAAATAACATCAAATTTCTTTAACCAGCTCTGAGACTGTTTTGTTTCTACATTCGACAATTCAGTTCCCGCGTGCAGTGTTTGCCTTGGTCGCTCAGAGCTGTTATAATACGGGTTCTCTGAATGCTCTAGTCCTTCCCTTGACTTAAAGCACGGATTTCATTATAATTTTCTGTTCCACCTTTTCATTTGTTGAACAGAGCAGCACTTCCCTGAGGTGATGCTAGGAGAAGAATTTCTTAGCCTTAGTCTGGACCAGGTTTGCAGTTTAATATCAAGTGACAAGCTCACAGTCTCCTCTGAAGAAAAGGTACAGTAAATTGTGTAGCAACAGTGAATTTAAGAATGCTGGAATGTTTTGAAATCTTATACTGGAAACTATTCTTATGCTATGCTATTTAGGGGCCGTTTTCYAACAGACCTTGCATGGAAAAGAAAATTAAAAATAATGAGAATCCTAAAAGCACATAACAACGACCTTCACTTGGTTGTTCTTTATATGAAGTAACGATTCGCAGATCCATATCTTTCTGCCAAACCCTGAGGGGCAGAACTGAATTCCGTCTGTCCCTGGAAAGCTGGTAGCCTCCCGTCTTCTGCTGGCATAAAGCTCCTGYTACCTGCCTTAAAACCTCACCAAAAGGTGAATTTCCCTAGGTCAGGGAGGAATATTGCCTTGTGGTGCACCTTGGACCATGACAACTTAAAGGCGGTCCACTCCCCACCCCCCCAAAAAAAAACCCAACGTTTTTCCAGTATYGTCCATGTTTTTAATGAAAAGAGGGGGAAAAGGCATTGCTTGCTGCTGTTTTGTGGTTTGAAATGTTCAACACATCTCTTGTGCTCTGAACTAAAAGTGAGACGATCAGAGAGAAGGATGGCCCGGTGATCACGGCGCTTGGTGAGCTCTGGGACCACCCCCGGCCTTTGGCGTGGGGCTTCTTGTATGACCTGCGCCAGGTTTGGGGGAAGGAAAACGTGCCCCTGGAGGGTCCTGGAGCTCGCCTCTGAATTGCAGGGAGATGGGCGCTCGGGGAGGCTGCGGGAGAGCTTGTAGCTTCAGGACCCCGTTGAACGCCCGCGGCGCCGTGCTGAGCGCCTGGGGCCAAGCGCGTGCACCCATCCTGCCCAGCCCCGCCAGGCTGCGGGCRCGCGTGGTTCGGTCCACGCGGCACCGGTGTGCCGTGTGAGGTGCTCGTGGAGCAGGGTGCGCTTCGTTCGCATCCTAAACCAGCAGCCTTGGCGGCGCTCGTCGTGTGTTTCCGCGGGCCTGGGGCGAGCGTGGGTGTCTCCGCGGGGTGCCGCTCTGTGCCGCGCACGCACGGCTGGAAGGGGAGAAACGAACAGCGCAAATTCACGGCAAAATTGCTTTGCGTGAGCCCAGCAGCCTGCAAAGGGAAGTGCAAGTTTAGTAACCGATTTTTTCCAGTCCTGTGCAGCATTGTTAACAAGCTTTTATTGGCCTTGTGCCTGGAGAAATCAAAGTGCTCCCTCCTGCATCCGAGCTTTATACAATCAAAACCAGTACTTCTTTGGCTGATTTTAGTTGATTACGCAGGTCTGTGGAAGGAAACGTAAGCATAAGTGGCACGTTCAAAACAACAGATATTAATAAAAGCAGATAAGCAAAAGACGGGATTTGAATATAAACATGAAATGTGCTGGAGTCCGAAGGGAAAATAAAGTGCTGAAAATTGAAGTTATATTGATAGACTGCTAATTAATGTTAGCTGCAGGGTGACAGATGAGCAGTTCTCCCGACTTTTGTTCTTCCTTTCTGTTGGGGGGTGCGTGTGTGTACTACACACCYGCACACTTGTATGTGTGTAAGTGTGTGCACGCGATGGATCAAAATTTGTCCTTAAACAATATGACGTCGTAAATAGGCAAATACTTAAACCCTCTGAGGGCTAAATTACGACAAGGAGATTTCACGAGAAGCGCTCTCGCTGCTGCTCTTACTGTAGCTCGTATTTATAATGCAGTCGGTGACCCGGAGTAATTGCACCTCTTGGAGCAGCTGGAAGTATTAGAGCCAAATCCTGGCAGGGCCACGAGTAACAGGCCCACTGGGGGAAGTATTGCGGCTATAATGCTTCTAGGTCAGGCGCGTGCGCCCAAAACCAATACGTTCTCCCTTCCTCTGCCATCCCCCAGCTAATTCCAGTTGGCCTAATGAAATATATCCCTTATGCCCCTATAAATTTTGTCGTGCTTATGTCCATAGACCGTCACGACTGCCAAAATTGTCTGCTACTGCAGTAACCTGTTTTAATTGCAAGGCGATGCCAGCCGGGAGGATTTGCCCCTTCGTTCGGGGAATACCTGCCTTGCTGTCCCGCGCCTCCGTTGCTCTTGCTGAGCTCTGCGTTTGCATAGGCTCTTTCAGGCCGGGGGCTGAAATGTTTGTTTTGGTCCCTGCCGGCTGCTTTTGCTGTAGCTGAGTACTTTGAAGGCGGTTTTAGCAATGCTGTCTGCTGCCTTCAGTGGCTCTCGAGTTACCAAAGCACACGCACGCAAGGAAACGCTTTAAAGAAGCATGCGTGTTCGTATTTACTAACGATGTGTGAAATGATGGGGCTTGGAGTGCTGGGGAGATGGCTCCTGTCAACCTGAAATCCTGCCAGGAGCCCGGCCCTTCAAAGGGTTGGGATCTGGGGGCTTGCTCCTGCCCTAGCAGCCGGGGTGCCGGGCAGAGCAGCGGCGGATGTGTTGCTGCCTCCCCTTTGCGAGCGGCGCCGGGGCCGGCYGGGCACCGCCGAAACCAGCCCCCGCGGCCGCCGGCGCGCGGGAGCACGAGCCGAGCCGAGCGGTGGGAGCAGACGTGGCAGCTCGCAGCCTTTAAATAGAGATGCTGGTATCTCGGATAAAGATTTTTTTTTCTCCTCTCCCTCTTAAAATTAGAAATTAGTGCCAATGGGAGGTGCCAGTCTTTTTTTTTTTTTTTTTTTCCCTGTTGTTTTTGGAGTGGGCACAGCAGGGCTGTGTCAGTGCGTGCCTCCCTGGGGAACGCGCTGCAGCCCCGAGGAGGCGCTTTATTGCTCGCTTGCTGCTTTACCCTCCTTTAAGACTTGTTCTCTGTCATCCTGATCTATAGCAGAATCTATCCCAATCCAGTGACCTACTCTGTAGCTCAGCATTAGTGCCAAAAAGATTGATGAAAAGCTTGTATTATTGGCTAAAAATTGCTTTTTWCTCCTTCCGTGCTCATTTGCCATTAACAGTCTCAGAACTACCATGTTTTTTTATTTGTAAGGCTTTGTAGCCAAAATGAAATAGTGTGTAAATACATATATATATGTTTTTTTTTTCATTTGAAAGTGCTTAAGGGTTTTGCAGTAGTTACTTTCCTCTGTGCTCSCTATGATTTGATTACAGGGCTCCCTGTTGCTTTGCTTAAATCCTCGCTGCTGCTGCTTCCTGAATTCCAAATGGTTCAGCAGAAGCTTTGCTGGTGTAGGAAACGAGGCTCCTTACTGCTTGCCCTGTTAGTTTTTTAAAGGATATAGCTCAGCCAAAAGGAGGAATCCCCTTCCCAGCCTGCCTCCCTCGTGTGCGAGGGCACAAGCGTCAGCACCTTCTGCAAATGCATTCGCTGGCCGCAGTTTGGGACCGAGAGCTGGTGCCCTCAGCTCCAGTCAATTCTTACGAGTCAGCCGACCGTGGGCAGAACAAAACGGTTCCTTGGGGAGTGACGGGAGGGATGGAGAGGAGAGGGAAAAAAAAAAAAAAACTCTTTTGCAAATTGGCCTGACCATTTGGTGACCCCTGGGGGAGGTTGAAACGGAGGGCATGTCCTTGGGGACGCTCACCCTTCCCGGGGAGCGAGCACGAGGGGYATGCCCGGGTCCTCCGGGGCCCTGCCGGCGGGAAGATCCTGAGGATGATTCTGCCCGTAGATGCAAGTTTAAGTGCCAGAGCTTGATTTTGAGTCCACGGGGGAGTACAGCTGCTGAATTTCCCAGCCAGTTCATCCTTGCGAGGAGCAGTATCCTCCTACGTGGTCCCTTGGAGCACATCAGCCTGGCCAGGCTGGTGTCCTTCGAGGAAGCCCTGGGCAGTGGCAGGGGCGAATCGAGCCCATCTTGGTGGGGGCCGTTGCGTAGCAGAGCGTGCAGTGCTCCCTGCRTAGCAGCTGCTGCTGCGTGGACTTGTTTGTGCACCCTTTGCCTCTGAGTTACAGCCGGATGCTTATCTGAGCTGGCTGGATCTGGAAACGAAGCGGGAGGTTTGGGGCTGGCCAGCAGTCCCGCGCGCCCTCGTCTCCGGCGGGAAGCACGCTGGCGGCGCTAGCCATGAGATGAGAGCGCTGCGTAGGGACTGGTGGCATCCGAAACCTGCCGCAAGGGTCTTGCTGCACCCGTGGTCAGCTTGTCCCGAAGCTTTTGTGGTTTTGGRAGGACCTGCTGAAGTGATGAAACATGATCGTGATCGTAGCAACTTAAYGTGGGAGCGGAGCCCTTCGGCGGTAATCGCTGTGGCTCGGTTCATGAATAATGTCCAGTGCAAATGTCAGAAGGCTAATGGAGTTTCCTGGCTGCTTTCCACTGCTAACGTAGCAGAGGTATGTGGTTGTCCTGGACCTAGGCTTAGCTTTGAGAGTGAAACAGCTCATCTAGATAGGAAGTTGCTCGTTAATATGCATGGAAAGCTGAACTCCTCGCTGCCAGGTCGCTTGTGCTCTGTGCATGCTATCATGAGGTTTTTCATCTGTTTGATAGAGATCTTGCGTCTCCYTCCTTAGGTATCGCAAATCACAATGCCTCTGATTTTGGGGAGGCAGCTGTGCAAGCCTCTTCTCTTTTCTGCACTAATTGTACTTTATCTATGTAGGTCTTTGAAGCTGTTATTTCTTGGATAAATTATGAGAAGGAATCTCGCTTAGAGCACATGGCTAAGCTGATGGAGCATGTTCGCCTACCCCTTTTGCCCAGAGATTATCTTGTACAGGTTAGTCGGAAAATAAGTAATTAATACTTGCACTTAAGCTGACAGTAGTGCATTAATCTCTGGCTTGGCTATTTGCTTCTGAGACAGGTAATTTGGCTTGTCACTGAGTCTGTAAATAGAGGACTAAAGGGAAAAACCGTGTGGTTTCTGAAAATCAGCATGTGGGGTGGGAGCCTTCATGTAAAATGTAAACTGTGTTCTGGGCAGCACGGAGAGCAGAGCAATACCTAGAAACTGCCCCAGGGAGCTCCTGCCAACCGTGGTGAAAGCATTTAGAAGCAAATATCTCAGTATTTTTCATGAGAAAATACTCAGGTGGTGCTGTTACAGTGGCTACAAAAAGTGGCTACAATTGAAATAAAATTGGTATACACAAGGTGAACCCATGATATCTCCCCTCACAGCTATGTCTTCTGATTTAATAAAAAATACTACCTCTCCTCAAAAATCCCAACTCAAAGCAAATCACGTATTTTGTTCCCAGATTCCATCCTGGTGAGTTGTACTCTGCTGAGATATTTGCTCTTAAGGCTTTAGACAGCTGCTAATTGCCTGACAGAGGGTGGCAAAGTAGAGGCGGTGCTGCTACTCCTTAGTTATCCCAGAGGAAAGCGAGCTTGGATGTTAATGCCTACATATCTTTGGAAGGAGCTAGAATTGTGCGTCTGTCTTCTACGTTTGATTTTGTGTTGGTACTTTGGGAGCGCTGTTCCAATTTTTGTATGCTTTCTGCAAAACTTCGTGTGAGCAGCACCATCAAGTGCTTCAGCTTAAGTGATCTTTCCTGTGTGCGTGTTCTCAGACTGTTGAAGAAGAAGCTTTAATCAAGAATAACAACACGTGTAAAGACTTCCTTATCGAGGCCATGAAATATCACTTGCTTCCGCTGGATCAAAGGCAACTGATAAAGAATCCCAGAACGAAGCCGAGGACTCCAGTTAGCCTGCCAAAGGTAAGCCCAATCCCCCTCCGAAAAGAGGRAAGAAAAGGTACCTTTGTATCTGCTGACCTAATTATTTCTGGTGGTCTCTTCTGCCTTTGAAAGGAGCTTGTGTTGCTTCCCACTAACTCCTAGTCCATTTGCATTTCAATGGCTCGGAGCCCATTGAAGGGAATCCCGCAGTGGCGTGTGTGCTGTATTTCCCATGTGTTGTGACCGGTCCTCGAGCCTCTGTGTTGTGGGAGCAGCGTGGAGGAGTGGAATTGCACAGAGGACGTGCCATACCAGCTCCTTAAAACTGGCGATACTTGGGACTAGTGGTGTAAATGTGCATGAAACCTTATCGTCAGCACTGGCAGAACCACGGATGCAAGCAAAATCAGTTGAGTTGTTAGCTTTGAATGCAGTCAGTTAAGACATTGAGAGTTTAGGCCAGGGGAACCAACTGTCCTGTGCAAGAGCAGAAGACTGCTGCTGGGGGAATGAGCGTGCCGTTATCTGCTGGGGAGTGTGCAGAAATAACTCGTCTGGGTAAGATGATTCGTGTCATCCTTGGAAGMGTTTTACTCTGTCCTCTGGTATTGCCTCTGCCCGGCACGGGTATATAGCTAAGTTGGATAAACCCCTAGAAGATGCAGTCTCTCCTTTCCTAAGTGCAAGCCTCTACTCTTAAAACGAGTTGTCAGTCCCGAGCAGTCTCGCGAGGAGTCATAGCTCCTGGAGCCGTGACCTCCGTGGGGTGGGAAGGGCTGGAGGCAGACATCGGTGGTGCTGAGGGACCGGCCGAGGCTTCTGCCGACGCGTAGCGCTGTACGTCGTGCCCTGCCGGAGAGGGTGCCGTAGGTTTCCTCCTCGTYGTTTTGTCGATGTACTCAGAAGCCAGGAAGGCAGGAAACAGCCGTACGCCGGACGTGTGAACGGGAAGTCTGAAGCAAGTTTCAATAGACTAAGCAGCTACTGAATAAATAAACCTTGTTATGCCCTGCATTTATCCTGGAGGCATGTGATGCTCTCGCCTCTGCTTTATCAGCGAGTGGAAAAATGACAACAGCAAATATTTCCCCGTGCATAAGAGAAAGGCGGTTGGCATGTCTCTCAACAAACTGTCACTGAAGTTATTAATGAGCGTTTCAGAGATTGTAAGATGTCAAAACCACAGGGTATTATTTTTTTTTTAACTGTAAATCATACTATAAATCATAGGGAGCTTATTTTGGTGAGACTGCGAATGAGATCTGCGCTGTGAGGGGATGTGGAGGTATTTAGATATTGGACTTGGGCTCTTGTGAAATCCCAGCTCTGCAGAGTGCATTGCGTGCCTTCCACCTGCTGGCACTTCACCAAAATTGGTCAACGTAGTTTTGGGGATATCGTGATGGGCTTATTCAAGGACTATGTAAGTTAAGGATGAAAATGAGCAGTGAGTCAGGTATTTTAGAGGTTCTCAACATGTGCTATACTGTGACTTGCAAGTACAAAACCAAATCTTCTGCAGGTGTGTCYTCCCTTCATTTTAACTGTAAAGAAAAGGGAGATGATGGTCTTCGGTGATCCAGTTACTGAGAAACTTTCATCTTATCTGCTGGTCCTGCTAATGCTGGATTACRTTCTGCTGTCAAATTTCTTAATTCTATAGTTGTGTGAAACTGCAGCTTTCTGTGGGGGAGTGTTATACAAATAGTAGTCAGGTTGTTGATTTAGATTCGATTTGCTTTCTAATGTCTCGTGTTCATCTGTGGAGCAGACATTTCTATTAGTGTTCAGTCTTCCACTATCTTCATACTTCTAAAACAACCACGATAGGGGTTGAATTCATTACCTCTGCAACCTCCAGTGACAATTTTATCCTCTCAGCTATGCACAACTGCCTTGCAGAGACTAAAGACAGAGTTTCCCAACTACTCTTTGACTGTGTGTGAAGCCAGTTACCTTCTACCAGCTCCTTGGCCTTGTAAAAATCAGATTGTCTTGGATAGTGTTTGCTCTTGCTGGTTTGCTGTGCTGTGGTAAGGGGAACGAGTCCTTCCTCCTGATAGCTGTGGTGGATAAAAGCAAACGTGTTCAGGAGCAAGGACAAATTGAGTGGCTTCTCAGCAAAGGCATCACAAGTGATGTGGACTCTTATCTGTGTGCATGTGGTTCATAGCAGTTGGCATAGCAGGTGAGATGAGAGGGTGGGAGTCAGAAGGAAAATTGGTCTCCCGGTGGCAGAGTGGGAAGAACCATGGTGCACACAGTCTGGTTCTGCTCGCTGCTCCGTGAGCACCCGCTGCCTGTCACTGCTGGAAGTAGGGTCTGGGGCAGCTGGACCTTAAGTCTGACCAGCAGAGCACTTCTCACGCTTCCGAGTTTTGCTGTTGATCAGCTTCAGTTAGATCTTCCCTATCTGCAAGGAATTTAGAGCTGAATTACTGGGTTTGCATCAGTGCGTGTTTTAGCCAAAGGTCTTAATGAAGCTGACAAATTGCTTTCTTCTGCAGTCCACCCACAGCCCTGCACCCCTGCATCTGTAATAGTCCCAGCGATTTCCCTGAGTGCCATCTTCACTGCGGGTGGCAATACAGCTGTCGGGTCTTACTAAGCAGCGTCGATTATCTCCATGGTTGTGCTAAAAATAACGACTAAACYGTGGACCAGCTATGGCAAATATGTTGGGGTCATCTTCACTTAAAAATACCTCTGCAATGAGTGTTCTCTGTGTCATGCTACAAAGTAATTCTGTTTTTCACAGGGAAATTGGGCAGGTTGCCCGCATCAGAAGAGATGAGGAAGGGTTGATGGGGGCAGCTATATTTAGTGTGATTCAAATGGCCATAACTGTGTGCAGGTTGTCTTTTTTATTTTTATTTTTTTTTCACTGTAATAGATTTGTCTGAAATAACTGTCTCTGCAGAAGCTCGTGGTAGGCCTTCAGCATCCAAAGAGTATGTTCTCTAGGGCTGAATTACAYTGACAGTATTGTTGGCTGCAGCTCTTGACTGGGTTATGCCAATGGGTCCTTTGCAGGATGCAGCTGCTCCAGCTGGGACGGAGATTTTCTAGCTCTCATCTTTCCTCTCCAGGTGATGATTGTGGTGGGTGGGCAAGCGCCCAAAGCCATCCGCAGCGTGGAGTGCTATGATTTTGAGGAGGAGCGATGGGATCAGGTTGCTGAGCTTCCCTCCCGGAGATGCAGAGCAGGTAATGGGAATGCTTGCTGCGACCCTTTCTGTTTTCCCAGCACAGCTCTTAAGGGCTGGACAGAAGGCTGATCAGCTGATGATACTTGTTTTCCAAGCGACTGTTTGATTTGTTTTTTCCCAAACTGTTTGTAAAATCACTTTAAAATCTTTCCCCTCTTTTATCAGGTGTGGTATTTATGGCCGGCAACGTTTATGCCGTCGGGGGCTTTAACGGATCTCTACGGGTGCGCACGGTGGACGTGTACGACGGCGTGAAGGACCAGTGGACGTCCATCGCCAGCATGCAGGAAAGACGCAGCACTTTGGGCGCCGCTGTGCTGAATGATCTCCTGTATGCAGTGGGTGGATTTGATGGCAGCACTGGTAGGTGGCCGAACAAAACTGGGCAGACCCTTACTGCAGAGAACGTTTTCAGGGCCTGCTGTAAAGATTGCAGAGCTTTGCTAAAATCCCATTAGTGAGGTTCCAGCTCCCTTCGGTTATGATTTTTGAAGCAAATGAACCAAAGATTGGATTTGTTGTGCRCTGTAACTAACCACATGCGCATTCTGACCCGTCAGTAATTGCAGAGTGCATCACCCTATCYGTTTATTTATTTTAGTGATACGATTCTTTCAGTTTTGTTCTACATGTGAATATGTGCCTTCTGGGCTAAAAAGAGCATTTTCCTGGTGTTGGATGAATTTCTTGCATGGCAACTTGAATCAAATGCAAACAAGGCATCTGGTGGGGTGTGTGTCTGGGAGTTGTCATGGTATAACTGCGTGCTTAGATTCCCACCTCTGCTGTACAGCTTGGCCCCACGGCTAAGCCCCGAGCTCACTGTTCGGTGATCAGTAGAATAGAGGGGTGCCCGGGTTAGGTTTTAAACCTTTACATGGACACTAGTGCTCAGAAGGACATGGGCAGTTGAGCTTGGAGGCTAGACTCTGTTCCACCTTGCTGTTCCCAGCACGTCAGTCGGGCAGCAGTCCCAGGACGGGGGCCACACGGTGACGGTTTTCCCGCTGCTGAAGCAGTGGTGTTGACGCGAGGGGAGCAGATGACTGTGACGCAGGAATGTGGGAGGAATTACGGGCTTGGGAGGAGGTGGAAGGCAGATGAAAGTGCAACACCAATCTTTTTCTCTTCTCTTTTTTTTTAATTAGAAAACCTGTGTATCCCCTTTTTAACTAGGTCTGGCATCAGTTGAGGCCTATAGCTATAAAACCAATGAGTGGTTTTTTGTGGCTCCCATGAACACAAGAAGAAGCAGTGTTGGAGTTGGAGTTGTGGAGGGTAAGAAAATTTGGCAGCTGTTTCCATCCAGTTACTGATCCACGCGGAAGCCTTAAGTGTTTAAGTGCAATAGGAAGGAACGGCAGGAACTGTTCTCTAGACTATCTTCCGTTGGTAAAGATTTATTTTATATGATTTAATGGCTGTGACTTTTTCCGTTCTTTTCTTTATCTTCATGAAAGAGAGTGTGCGTGACTCTCGAAGAGCCTCAGACCCGTTCTGGACCTGGCCATGTCTCCTGAATGCCACTAAGGGTTTGTGGGTGTCTTTGCATCCTTATTCTTCCCGGTCTGCTCGTAGACGAAGTCTGGGATGTCTATGGCCAGTATGAAGTGTTAAGAAAAGAGTGTTGAGCAGCGTGTGCTGTTGCTGTCAGCAGGCACTGTGAGAGGATATATTTCTCCTAGATGTAGGAGAAAGATCAATTTAAATAGGAACTTTTTTTGATGCACAATCATTCCTGAGGCAACTGGAAAAATTTTATTTGGCCTCATTTTTAGCATAACACAGCAATTTCCCATTAATCCTGTGCATAGCAGTCGATGGCATGATCCTTGTTAAACTCTCTTTGAAGTGGCTTGTTTTGACCTGTACGAATGGGAAGTACGTGAAAGATGTTTGTGTGAGAAGAGGGAGAGGTGAAATGGGAATAAATATTGGTTATTCTGCTAAATTTGCTTGTTTGTTTAAGRAGTATCTCCTTTAAAGTTGTCCAGTGCCTGTGCTTGTGAAATGCTGGGCTGTTGGTAGTCGTTGAGATTTGCTAAAGCAGGTCCATCACTTGAATGCTAAAAAAAAATTTTAAATACGTGCCTGTGAGATGCATTTCTGTGAGCAGGTTTCCTACTGGAAGCATACAAAATCCTTCTCATTAGCTTCATTTGAAAGAACAAATGAATATTTCATCCACTGGGAGTCTATGATTAAAAAAAGAAGTGCATATGTGATAGATAAGAATAGCTGATTGCATTGGTGTAGGAAACAAGCTGCAGCCTGTAGTTAATCCAGAGCCTTCCTCTATGAAGAAGGTTGATCTGATGTCTGTAGGTACTGAAAATGTCTAGTGATTGATAGAGGCCAGGGAACTTTACCTTGTCTTGCTTTGTTTGGCACGCTTGCCTAGATTCACTGAGTCGCACCAGGCGGATTGAAACAGCAGCAGAAATAAGCGTTTGAAATGCTTACAAGGATAGGAAAATGTGAATGAACTTGCCTGTGCCTATACAGAAATGCAAAAAAAAAAAAAAAAAACTCACCAAATCTTACMCTCAAGCATGCAACAGGATGGGTAAAGATTCTCTGGGCCTTGTATGGGTACCTTCATAATATTCATCTTTGGAAGGGCTAACACCAGTTGCAGATAGCTTGAAATGCCAGTGCGAACTGCATGGGGAGAGCTGGCACGTGAGTGCTTTTTGGAGGAAACCCGTGGCATGCTTCTCAGAGTGCACCTCAAAGGCGATGGTGTCTGCTGAATATCCATATGTAAGCCTGGCAGCCGCAACTTAACAAGTCTCGTTAGCAAAACTGCTGCCAAACTTGCTCTCTTGCTGATCTCTACTTCTTTAGGGGAGAGGGGAGCAGAATTGCAGACCTAGTCCCCACGAACTGCCCTATGCTGATCGGCAGCGGGGCCTCTAGGGAGGGCAGTGAGTTGGAGCTGTGTGTTGGAGAAGGGGGTTCAGGGACAGGACCATTGCGTGGGGACATGCTTCGCAGAAGAGAAGAGCAAGGCTGTTCTTAGAGTCTTAGAAACAACACGGAAAGAGGAGGATGGAAAAGTGCAAGACTGTAGGTGGAAGCTGCTGTTGAGAGTATCATGAGATGAAGAATTATATATAGTGTGTTTGTGTCCAGACTTTGCTCTCTCAGATTTAAAATTAGTCTTGTTCACGGGTTCCATACAAAACGTTGGGGTAGAATTTTCCTACGTGTTTGTTGAGCTCTATTGTAATGCTTATTTTTTTGCAGTGTCTAGGGAACTYGGTCTTGAACCAGAACGCCTGAGTGTGCTAGGAGCTCTAGAAAAGGACCACAAAAACTCTCTCTGCCCAGAGAGCTTATAGCTAAATTTAGCTTATAGCTAAATGCAAAAGACAGCTGATACATGGATAATACAGGGTGGTCAGAAGAGAATATTGGTCAAGTCTATGAATGGTGGTGCATCAGCCTTAATTGTTTACTGTCTAGTGTAGGCTCATATCATCTGATCATACTCTTCTGGTCTCTGTAGGTGGGTATTGTCCAACTTTGATTCAGTTGAGGAAGATAAACCACGTTGTGAGTTTCCTGTGGTAGCTTCCATGCTGTGATCGCTTGGTACAACTGAACTTGAATGCTGCATTTGCAGCATTGGTTCACTTTGATGTGACCCAGATTCTTCAAAACTGGGCCTAGATTTGCAGGCAGGTATATTAATATAGGAGGTTATGTTTGTTTATTGATATTTATTGCTTATGTGATATCGTAGCTAATGTACAGGATCGACCTTTGAAAGCTCACCTGGCTACGTAGCACCCAAACAGGAGGAAATGCTAGATCAGCAGAATGCGCTCCGATTTTACGTCTTATCCTGGGCCAGCAAGTCATTGGGAAAACCCCCTGGGGTTTTGGCTCTTAATTAAGCTGCTCTGCTCTGACATTTCCTTGTCTTAGCTGACAGCTTAACTGCTTAAAAAGAACAGGCCCATTTGTCTGTGAAWCTGCTTCAGATCCTCCTGGTGGGAGTTGCCCCAAACACCCTAGCAGGTTTCGGCAGGTCTCCCAGGGCCTCCCGCAGCAGGGATCTGTCCTCACCYGGGGCCTCCAGACGTGACGGTAACATGGATCCGTTGTAAAGGTAATGCCAGTGCCAACGTGCATCTCTTGCAGGTAAGCTCTACGCCGTGGGGGGCTACGACGGAGCGTCCCGTCAGTGCCTTAGTACCGTGGAGCAGTACAACCCGGCCACAAACGAATGGACTTACGTCGCGGACATGAGCACGCGGCGCAGTGGTGCAGGTACTGCCTCCGAGACGGGTCCCCTAAGGCGGGTAATCCCCAGCTGCTCTTCTTTTTGTAGAAAGCRAAGGAAAGAAGTGTTTTTTGCATTGCTGGGCTGGCAGGTGAATCCTGTTATTCCCTCCATGAAGGGAAAAATTCATAATTGCTTGGAAGCTCTCAGCAGCAATCCTGACTTCATTAAAATCTGCCAAATTGAAATTAATTTCTGGGTTAATGAAATAATGTTCAGTGTTTCTAAGTAACTTCTCTAGCAGGTGCATCTCACTTGCAAGCAAAAAGCTGTCTGTCCAAATTACCAGCTGCACGCTCAGGCAGGGACTAGAGAGGCAAGCTGCKCCTCCGTCTCTCTCCTACCACTTGGGACATTTTTGTCGTGTGGCTTTTTGTTACGAAGCTGCTCTGCAAGGGTGCAGTGGGATTTCTGTAGGGCAAAACTGAACTGCTTTGGGTAAATTGCAGATCGAGTCAAGGTAACAAAACTGATCTCCGGTTGCCTCTGCTGAGCTGAAAGCTTTTAGCAGTTCTATTAAAAGTCACCTTATCTTCGGATAAAAGGGAGCGTGGGGATATTGGTCCTGTTGCTTAGCGTGTGCCGGGGATCCTSCCTGTGTCAAATGGCCGGTGTGAAACCGCAGAGTGGCGTTTACTGCGGTTGAGCGAGCCCGGGGGCCGGCCTGTCCGTGTCCGCTGGACTAACCCGCTGGCAGAGCCGCGGCGGGAATTGCCCCCCGCGCTGGGCCGTTGGGAGACTGCTTTCCCCGCGGGGTCTGTCTTTCCTCACTCTTGTTATCTTTTTCTTGACTTCAGGTGAGGCAAATACAGTCACACGCTGTTGGTTTTGAGTTAAAAAAGCTTTTAACGTCAGCTTGATACTTGAAGCTGTCTGACTGCAACACTGCAGGAAAACAGAGTGTCTCGTTGTCAGTAACACATCAAAATGCAGCAAAAAAAAAGTCTGTGCCTGTAGTGACACAGATTTTAGTGACAGTGATTTTAGCACYGCTTGCAAGTGTGCTGGCACACGGCAAGTCCTGTATTACAAATGCTCTTAGCCACCTACCGCGCAGCGCTGCGATTTTCTCTTCCCAAACTGATGGCTGAGCACATCGAGCTCTGGCTGTCACCGAAATGCATGTTCTTCTGCAGCAGAGAGCAGGGCGAGCGCTGGCTCGGGACAAGCCGCCGTCAGAAGCGGTCCCGCAGCGTGATGTGTCACCCCGCGCAGCGACAACCGTGCTCGGAGCGCCCCGCATCCGCATCCCGGTGCTGACATCTAGCGGAGGCGAGCACGGGCGTCCCCAAGGCCCCGGCGGTGGGGAAGAGCCCCTCTCCCCTCCTACACTTACTAATTGAACTACGGAAAAAAAATCACCAGATTTTTGCTARTAGCCGAATGTAATCGGATGGTAAGACACAGCCCAGGCGGATGGGCTCAGGCATCAATGACCTGGATGAGGGGGCAGAGTGCCTCCTCAGCAAGTTTGCTGATGATMCCAAGCTGGGAGGAGTGGCTGACACACCTGAGGGCTGTGCTGCCCTTCAGAGAGACCTGGACAGGCTCTCTGGAGAGTTGGGCAGAGAGGAACCTCCTGAGGTTCAACGAGGGCAAGTGCAGAGCCCTGCACCTAGGGAGAAATAACCCTAGGCACCAATACGAGCTGGGGGCTGACCTTCTGGAGAGCAGCTCTGCAGAGAAGGACCTGGGAGTGCTGGTGGATGACAAGTTGACCATGAGCCAGCAATGTGCMCTTGTGGCCAAGAAAGCCAATGGTMTCCTGGGRTGCATYAGGAAGAGTGTTGCCAGCAGGTCGAGGGAGGTGATCCTGCCTCTCTMCTCAGCCCTRGKGAGGCCTCATCTCGAGTACTGTGYCCAGTTCTGGACTCCCCWGTACAAGAGAGACATGGAGCTACTGGAGASAGTCCAGYRTAGGGCTRYRAAGATGATCMGAGGGCTGGAKCACCTGCCCTAYGAGGAACGGCTGCGAGAGCTGGGCCTCTGTAGCCTGGGGAAGAGAAGCCTGAGGGGGGATCTGATCAATGTGTACAAGTACCTGAAGGGAGGGTGTCAAGGGGACGGGGACAAACTCTCTTCAGTTGCCCTGTGTGACAGGACAAGAGGCAACAGGCAGAAACTGAAGCACAAGAAGTTCTGCCTGAATGTGAGGGGGAACTTCTTCACTGTGAGAGTGACGGAGCACTGGACCAGGTTGCCTGGAGAGGTTGTGGAGTCTCCTTCCATGGAGATCTTCAAGGCCCGCCTGGACGCAGCCCTGTGTAACACGCTCTAGGTGACCCTGCTGAGCAGGGGGGTTGGACTAGATGATCTCCAGAGGTCCCTGCCAACCTTACTGATTTTATGATACTTATGACAAATAGAGGTAATTGCCTCTGWGCCTCAATGAGGACCTATGTGCAATGCTATATTAGGCTTACAGCATCCCTCCGGCTCTCGCGTGCTCTCATGGCACAACTGAAGATGCCTGGTCAGAGGTGAACCCCGCCTGTGGCAAGTTAACAAAATCTGGTGAAGAGAGAGGTGGTGTCAGTAGGGCTGGCATAGCATTCCTGCCTCTTCCAGGCAGGAATTTTTGCCTCTGCCAAAATTTTAATAGATCAGTCGTGTGGTCTAGTTACAGCGCCCGCGCGGCGTTCGTCCCCCTGCCTCGCATTGCCGTCCCACGAGCCTGCCGCAGCGGCATGTTTGCACGGGGGCCGAGTTAAAAACCYGTCTGCTTTAATTTGGCGGAGCCCCTTTCCTCTCTGCACGCAGCTTTCTGCCTTTTCTCAAATTGTCAGCGTGAGTTCGTCTTCAGGACGTGAGGGCTGTCCTGCTGGCGAAGGCCCACGGTTAAAATGATGCARTTCAGATCTATGTCTGTGTTCTACCACCATCCCAGCTTGGTAGTTTTATTAAAGGCTTTTGAACCTATTAAAGAGGCTATGTTGCTGAAAGTGTTAATTTGCATGGATTGAACACACTAATTAATTTAAATTTACTTAATATTAGGCAAAAGCCTGTACGATCCAGGGCTGGGGCAGCTGGGACGGTGGCTTGCACTGGCATGGCCATGGGAAACCACTTYCCTGGGAGCCCTGCGAGCAGAGGGACCCAGGTGCCATCAGGAGCTGGGGCCAGAGCGTGTTTGAGAAGAGAAGTGCCGGAGGGATGAAAACACGTGGCATGGAGGCAGGAGGAGAAGCAGAAAATAGCTCCTGGTAACAGAGAGTTGGGCTAAAGGGAGAGAGCCCYGCGGCAGGAGGGCATCAGCCAGGTTGGGGCAGGGTGCAGTAGTCAGGAGAGCAATGGGAAGAGACAGCAAATTGGCCAAACGAGATTAAATAAAGGCAGGACAACATAGTGGGAATAATGTTCCTCTGGGAGAGGGCGCAACCCTGAAAGGTAGGATGTTGCCTGGTCCTTACTGCAAAACCTGCTGTGTTCACCGTGTGAGGGACRTGATCTGGAGGCATCTGGCCCGGGTTTTGGAAATGCCTTGGACAGGCCCAGGCAAAAGGCAGTGAGCAGGCGCAGGGGTGTGAAGCCCCCGGCCCTGCACGCTTGGCCGACGTTGCACGCTATTTCCCAGGCGTTGGCGTTCTCAGTGGGCTGCTGTACGCTACTGGTGGGCATGATGGTCCCTTGGTGAGGAAGAGCGTGGAAGTCTACGATCCGGGAACAAACACCTGGAAGCAAGTYGCGGACATGAATATGTGCAGAAGAAATGCAGGTAACCACCATGTGCCTTTCTGTGCTGTTTGGTTGCTCTTTTCTGTGTGTCTTTTTTTTTAATGTATTGCTATAACGTGCAAGTAATTAGTACTGTAAGAAAGTGATAAAGTGTGATACCGGCCTCTCTGCAGTGAGTCTGAACGTGGCAGGCAAGCGTGTCGTGGGGGATAGGGGATGGGTTAGCCTGAGTCTAACCGTCCGCGCTCTTCTTTGGAGGTGTGTGTGCAGTGAACGGACTCCTCTACGTGGTCGGAGGAGATGATGGCTCCTGTAACCTGGCCTCTGTGGAGTACTACAACCCCATCACRGACAAGTGGACGTTGTTACCAACCAGCATGAGCACTGGGAGAAGCTACGCAGGTGAATAGCGGGTGCAAGTGCTGGCAGCAGAGCACAAGGCTGTCCAGCTCCTTGACACAGACCATGTTTGGGATCCCTCATAAACTTGAGGGCTGTGCCTCCTGACACTTTGATTTACATTTTCATGTGTTTAGTGTGGCTTTCAGTAGAGGATCCCTTCACAGAAATAGCAGACAGCTCGCTCTCTGCTAGCCTGTTGCTAGTCTTTGGCTTTGCAGTAGCTTTTAGCCACATCACGACCCAGGAGCTGCTCCGACCATAAGTTTGTGTCTGTTTTCCTTTCTCACGACAGGTGTGGCTGTGATTCACAAACCGTTGTGACCCGCGATCAAGGCGGTGCGAGGAGCAGAAGTCAAATGGATCCAGCTAGGTGGTGTTGGGAAGGTGACCGACCTCTGCCTTGACCCATCTCATTGCCGTTAAACTCTTAGCGTGACAAGTGATACATTACAAACATCATCCGCTCTGCGGTGGGTTGTGCGGCGAAGCGCAGATCCCCCTGGGGATGTGGTCCATGCCAGGCACGAGGTGYTGCTTGTGATCTGTGGTGCAATCAACCGTTTCTCTCAACAGCTAGTTGGGATGAACACTGTGCTTGAACTGCGGGCACTGAATTTCTTGTGCGAAGTCAAACTGCTACATTTGGACATGTGAGTGAAAAACGAACACTATTGGATTTCTTCACTACTGATGCTCTGTGTGCATTATTGGTTGAATTTACTCCTTGTGCCTGGAGGGTGGACTTCACTACTGACAGTGGAAACTTGGAAGTACCAAGAGCAGAAGCAGTCAGCAGAAACGGGCTGGAGCCGGGTGCTCGGGCTGTGTGACACTGCGTTTGTATTTGCCACTGGACTACTGTACGTACCCCTGGGACGCCTGTTGTGTGGTGGGAGATAAACACCGTGTGATTTTTATCATGGTCGTGAGCGCCGTTTCCTGTGCGTGATGGGACCTGCTGGGCGGTGCCGTTCCTGGCGCCGGTGTCTCAGCACTTCAACCGCACTGAACACCGCGACCCCGGAGGAGTCTGCTGCTCTGGGAGGGGGGGTTATCGCTCCTGTCGAACAGCTCCTGCTTGAGCAGGAGGTACTCCTGACCCACACGTTTCCGTGCTGTGCTGAAACCCCAGTTCTAGCTCTGTCCAGCATTTCAGTGCCATCTCATAGTACAGCGTTTAGGTATCAAAAGAAATACCGGATGGTGCCATGAATGTAGACGCGGTACGGCGAGAACCCTCGGTCACCCATGCAGGGGTTAGTAACCGAGGTGAAATACCTACAGTGTCTTAAGGCTTCCAGAGTATGGAGAKGTTACTAATCAGTGTCACTGTAATTATTTAAATTTCTCCGGTACTGAGTGTGTTCTTCCATCAGTACGAAGAATTGATAAGATTATTCAAAACACAACAAAATGGACAAATGGGATCCAGCTGTGATGCAGTTGTCTTGGTTACATCCCAGATTCTTAAAGCTTTCCGYTGAAGGGGATGTTTGGCCTACAAATAACCTTTCTGGTGACTCCCGTGAGCCACAACATGCTTCTGTAGGCGGGGGCAGACTCCTAAAAACTCCCCAGCTAAAGGGAACTGATGAAGAAAGATGTTTCCTCTCCTCTTGTTTTTGTTTTCTCAGCTCACTTTGTGCATTTTGTTGTCTTTTTAAAGAGAACTTGTTTCACTGTTTTCTTTTTTCTCCCCCCATAGCTCAACTGAGGCTTTCTGTAGTGGGCATCTGGCCTGCAGGGCTGTGTCTGGGTATGTTGCTGTCGACCTGTAGCATGCACCGCTGTTTTTCTGCTGGCTTATATCTCCATAGAGCTCCTATTAAAAGAATTTATTAAAACCATTTATGACCTTCTACGGTAAAAAAGAAAAATACTTTAAAAATTGTTTTCGGAGGGACCTAAGGCTGAATCGCCTTGTGCTGTTTTTAGAAGGGGCACAGATTACTTCTGTAAATAAGCTGAKTTTTCGTGTTTGAGCTGACACAGTCCTTTTGACTTGGGTGCCTGTTCAGTGTGGGGGGAACAGTGTATCAGCCTGCTGCTCAGTGTTGATAATTAAAATAAAAAACGTCATTTCTGTAAGACCCTCTAAGCACCTTGCTCTGGGTTTTACGATCTCCACTGAAATGTATCAAAATAGGAGTAATATTTGCTGCTCTTTTATGGTGGACTTTTTTATTGTGAAAATGAAGGTGGTAGGAAGGTGTCCCCTGACTAAATCTTGCTACCAGTCCCGGTCCGGAGGTGCATCTTTATGGTGACAAAAAAGCCAGATGATGCCTTAGGTCAGACAGATGCACAAATTCAGTGTCCCAGAGGATAAAATGGGACAGGCCGAGGTTTGGGACAGAGTTAGTCTCCGTCGTCAGACTGAGATGACGACTGGCCAAGGTGGACAAGCATTTGGCACGTGTGCCTCATTGGGTCAGGTGTACACACAGGCAACGTAAAGCTAAATAGAAGTTGGGAACATTCGCTGACTAAGCTGCCCTGCCTTAGCAGGGAGCATCACYGGCGGAGAGGCAAATATTGGCGAGAGACTAATAGTTTCTGTGGGTCAGAGAGAAAAACTAGTGGTTAGTGCTGTAGAGATGCAAGTTGGAAGTTTGCAGTGTTTGTCAGATGTCATGAAGGGTTGGATATGCCTGAAAGTTGGGGGTTTTTTGTTTTTCTTTTTTTTTYCCCTTGCATATCTGCTTTCCCAACAGGAATATGCATCTCTTCTTGTAAGCCTTCCTTGCTTTAAAGGAGGACAGGCTTTTGGTGATTTTCTGCTGTTGYAAAATGGCATTTATGCACACCGCCAGCCTCGACCTGGGGGCCTGCGGGCCAGGACCAGGCTCCCGTCGTCTGCCGGGGCTCGTGGACCGCGCTCCTGGCTGCAGCCGCTGCTTCTCCTCGGTTTTCTTTCCTTCCTCCTCTAATGTTGCAGTGTTATGCAAGTCAAGTGACCTCGTTTTCCAGCTATGCAATATGAACAACTGTAACACATGACAAACCAGCTGTATT
>NW_028186501.1:5096672-5099943 GCF_003343005.1 Rhea americana | reverse complement strand
CCCGAACGGCTTTTCGGATTTGTCTGTCTTTGGCATGTGGTTTCGTGTTTCTATTATTGATTCTGAGCACCTGAGCCAGATCCTTTCAAGATTGCCTTTTTCTAGGACTGAAAACATAGTGTTAGTGCTAACAAATTTTACTGTAAATATTTTTATAAGACGATTTTAAAGAATTTTTTTGGATTGCTTTTTATTGTTGTCAATGACACTTATGTTAAATTCTAGATCTAATTCTTACACTCCAGTGCAGTTCTTGCTGGCTGTGTTGCAGGTGTAAAATTGTATGTTTTCTGCACAAGAAATTAAATACTGTAACTAAGGTCTGGGATAGCTCTTGTGTTGATCGTAACATTATAGAAGGGACAGCAGTGGGCTCGACATTATGAAATAGATTAAAATCCATTACCTCAGTCACCAGTACACTCTTGGATTAGTAGTGATTTTAAATTAATTGAAAAGCTCCGATTTAATTTTCTTCTGCTGTTCATCTGCTTTGCAGTTAGCTTGGTGGACAAGCTTTCTCTCACCGGTTTTGTTTCTCAGCTCCCCTGCTCGAGCGCAGTGCTGCCCAAAGATGGAAGAGGTAGCGCACATGATATAATGCACCTGTGTCAACCCCCCAACTTGCCAAAAATAATCAAAGTATTGCAGGAGGCTTTTGTAAAAGCTTTAAAAACTTCTGGGCTAGTTCCTCGCGGTGTCTTTTTTGAATATATAAAGCCTTGGCACAGCCTAGTTGGGCTTGCACGCTGCCAGGTTTGCAACTTGGGGAGCAAATGCACAGCAGGATATATTTGAATTGAGCAATGTGTTGTTAGAACAAGAAAGATGAATCAAGCCCATCTTTCCCATTTGTGCCTAATGGATAATTTGGGAGTGATTAAAACCAATTTTCTTTTCATTGAGTTTACCAAATACTTTTCTATCTAGATGTGTAGAGCACTGTAATTACCATAAATATACTTGGCAGCGTTTGCATGACAACACCATGAAAGCTTGATACTGTTCTCTTGTTTGCGGTGTCTGGAGACTCAGATCCTTAATACCCAGTGATGAGTGATGCCTCTTCATCAAACTAATGTGATGATTCAACRGATAGATGCATCTTGCTTTTAACCTTTGGGATTCATTGCTAATAAAACTTAGTGACAGGACAGCTGCCCCCTTGGCTTAACACCATGCCATAAATCATATTCACGTAAGAATACTTGGTTGCTGCAAGCTAGTGTTTGGGAGTGTGTTAGACATTATAGTCTGGAAATGAATGAATTCACTTTTTTTTTCTTCTGCCCTCATCTTAGTCATGGAATTAATAAGTTATTTTCCTCTGTGGTGACAATAAATAAATATTGAGAATTTTAATTTGTATATTCTATRTATAAAGAAACCCTTTAGGAATAATGGACGATTGTGTAACAATTTACCTGGATGTGAAATTCTTTGTTTTCATGAAACAGACTTTGTTTGGTGTGATAGCTGACAGCATAATGTAATGATTTGGTTGCCTRTTTAAGCCCATTTTTTGGTTATTTTATTTTTTGCATGAGCATGAAGGACCAAGGACGTTGCAAAGTAATTCTCTTGACAGCTGTATTGTCCTTTGGGACAAACAACTCAAGGAACAGTCTTCACTGGCATAGTTAAATATTATAACAGAAAGATCACATTGTAGTTCCCAGGACTTTAATTTGAATAAAAATTGGACTAATGAAACTCTCCTGGGTCTGTTCTGATTTCTTCAGCTTCTGATGGCAAATTTCTCAATGCTCCACATGGGATTTTTCTTCTTTAATTACAGCAGCACAAACCGCAGTCTGACCGTGTCTCCTCTGAAGTGGGCCACCTCTGCCTGCATCGAGCAGAGCCTCTCCAGGAGGCGCTGAAGCGAGCTGGGTATTGATACTGTGTACGTATGATATACATATATACATATGTATGTATATGCACTTGGTGSCAGGCGTAGGATGCAGCCCTGGCACCAGGCGCCCTGGCACGGGTGGGCGTCCTCTGCTCTCGCTGGGGCCAATGTAAGAGAGGAGAGTTGCTTGTGGGCATAATATTTCTTAATAACAGCATTAAACTCCTTTCTTCCCTGATGGGAAAGATGATGTCTCGTACACCTCGGAAGGCTTTTTTTGTGCTTTTGCGGTGAGAAAAGGCACCGAGCGCAGGGCAACGCGCCCAGCGGGGCGGCTCAGGGCCGCGGGCGTCTGCGCGCCGCCCATGGGGCACCCGGCCCTCGCCGCTCGCGCTGCCTCTCGCACCCGCGTGCTGGAGGACGGCTGGTCCGGGGAACGTTATGGATGTTTTCYGGATGCTTTTCTCTGTTGGAAGACACTTACTGAGCCCCTCCGTGTTTACTCCCATGGTCTTTCGTGTACCCGCTCGCTCTGCCGAGMTGAGAAAACCAGCTGCCCTCCGCGGTGCTGGGCAGCTCCCTTCGGGGTAACCCGCCCGAGATACGGCTCTTCTGCAGCAGAGCGATGCCGCGTGAGTCGCCAGCGAGCTGAATCAAAGGCAGGGCAGAAAACAAGCTTAGCTGGGGAAATTGCAAATGTCTGATAAAAGATATAGCTAATTGTAGACCCAAACGAGTCATAAATATGGCCAAAAAGGGGTCACTTGCATAGCCCTGCCCAGGACTCTAGCAGTGGGATGGGGCTGGGCTGGTTTGGGAGGCAAAACCGCATCTCCTCAGGCTGCTGGCTTGCCTTCGGCTGTGCTGATGAGTACTGTGTGATGGCAAGGAATAATTGCAATTAAAAAAAATTAAATTTGTTGGACACTTCTGTGCGGGACCACTGCAGAGCCGCTGCCAGCAGCGCGCGGAGGCTCCTGGAGCATCCTCCGGTTGCACGGTGATGAGTGATGTTGCATGACATAATGTTACGCTATGCCACAAAAAAGCACAGAAGTCACTTAACGACTTAGTGATGCAAAATATTCCAAAGAAATACGCTGAAGTGAGTAATGTTAGTGTTCTTGTTCAGCAAATTGAATGAGGTTTAATTGGCACAGCTGCTGCAATTCAATGCATTTGATTTGGCCACAATTTACAAACTCTACCATGGTGAGCCTTGCATTTTTTTCTTATTTCTTTATATTATACTTTTTCTACAGTGTTATCTCCTCTAAATGGTGAGTTTGTCCCACCAAGTGAATGCTGAGGTATAATTTAAAATATATTCCCATGTCTGAAGTCTGTGTTGTGATTGAGATAGAAACTAAGACTTTATTTGGTGTGTTTTGTTTTTTTTTTTTTCTTCAAGCT